>NW_022265694.1:80000-217500 GCF_002021735.2 Oncorhynchus kisutch | reverse complement strand
TAATACAGTAGGGGGAGTGTGAGGTAATACAGTAGGGGAGTGCTGCTCAGCGTGAGGTAATACAGTAGGGGGAGTGCTGCTCAGTGTGAGGTAATACAGTAGGGGGAGTGCTGCTCAGTGTGAGGTAATACAGTAGGGGGAGTGCTGCTCAGCATGAGGTAATACAGTAGGGGGAGTGCTGCTCAGTGTGAGGTAATACAGTAGGGGGAGTGTGAGGTAATACAGTAGGGGGAGTGCTGCTCAGCGTGAGGTAATACAGTAGGGGGAGTGCTGCTCAGCATGAGGTAATACAGTAGGGGGAGTGCTGCTCAGTGTGAGGTAATACAGTAGGGGGGGTGTGAGGTAATACAGTAGGGAGAGTGCTGCTCAGCGTGAGGTAATACAGTAGGGGGAGTGCTGCTCAGTGTGAGGTAATACAGTAGGGGGAGTGCTGCTCAGCGTGAGGTAATACAGTAGGGGGAGTGCTGCTCAGTGTGAGGTAATACAGTAGGGGGAGTGCTGCTCAGTGTGAGGTAATACAGTAGGGGGAGTGCTGAGGTAATACAGTAGGGGGAGTGCTGCTCAGCGTGGAGTAATACAGTAGAGGGAGTGCTGCTCAGCGTGGGGTAATACAGTAGGGGGAGTGCTGCTCAGCGTGAGGTAATACAGTAGGGGGAGTGCTGAGGTAATACAGTAGGGGGAGTGCAGAGGTAATACAGTAGGGGGAGTGCTGCTCAGCGTGAGGTAATACAGTAGGGGGAGTGCTGCTCAGTGTGAGGTAATACAGTGGGGGGAGTGCTGCTCAGCGTGAGGTATACAGTAGGGGGAGTGCTGCTCAGCGTGAGGTAATACAGTAGGGGGAGTGCTGCTCAGTGTGAGGTAATACAGTAGGGGGAGTGCTGCTCAGCATGAGGTAATACAGTAGGGGGAGTGCTGCTCAGTGTGAGGTAATACAGTAGGGGGAGTGTGAGGTAATACAGTAGGGGGAGTGCTGCTCAGCAGGAGGTAATACAGTAGGGGGAGTGCTGCTCAGCATGAGGTAATACAGTAGGGGGAGTGCTGCTCAGTGTGAGGTAATACAGTAGGGGGAGTGCTGCTCAGCGTGAGGTAATACAGTAGAGGGAGTGCTGCTCAGCGTGAGGTAATACAGTAGGGGGAGTGCTGCTCAGTGTGAGGTAATACAGTAGGGGGAGTGTGAGGTAATACAGTAGGGGGAGTGCTGCTCAGCGTAAGGTAATACAGTAGGGGGAGTGCTGCTCAGTGTGAGGTAATACAGTAGGGGGAGTGCTGCTCAGTGTGAGGTAATACAGTAGGGGGAGTGTGAGGTAATACAGTAGGGGGAGTGTGAGGTAATACAGTAGGGGGAGTGCTGCTCAGCGTGAGGTAATACAGTAGGGGAGTGCTGCTCAGCGTGAGATAATACAGTAGGGGGAGTGCTGCTCAGCGTGAGGTAATACAGTAGGAAGAGTGCTGCTCAGCGTGAGGTAATACAGTAGGGGGAGTGTGAGGTAATACAGTAGGGGGAGTGTGAGGTAATACAGTAGGGGAGTGCTGCTCAGCGTGAGGTAATACAGTAGGAAGAGTGCTGCTCAGCGTGAGGTAATACAGTAGGGGGAGTGTGAGGTAATACAGTAGGGGGAGTGCTGAGGTAATACAGTAGGGGGAGTGCTGCTCAGTGTGAGGTAATACAGTAGGGGGAGTACTGCTCAGCGTGAGGTAATACAGTAGGGGGAGTGCTGCTCAGCGTGAGGTAATACAGTAGGGGGAGTGCTGCTCAGTGTGAGGTAATACAGTAGGGGGGAGTACTGCTCAGCGTGAGGTAATACAGTAGGGGGAGTGCTGCTCAGCGTGAGGTAATACAGTAGGGGGAGTGCTGAGGTAATACAGTAGGGGGAGTGCTGCTCAGCGTGAGGTAATACAGTAGGGGGAGTGCTGCTCAGCATGAGGTAATACAGTAGGGGGAGTGCTGCTCAGCATGAGGTAATACAGTAGGGGGAGTGCTGCTCAGCGTGAGGTAATACAGTAGGGGGAGTGCTGCTCAGCATGAGGTAATACAGTAGGGGGAGTGCTGAGGTAATACAGTAGAGGGAGTGCTGCTCAGCGTGAGGTAATACAGTAGGGGGAGTGCTGAGGTAATACAGTAGGGGGAGTGCTGCTCAGCGTGAGGTAATACAGTAGGGGGAGTGCTGCTCAGCGTGAGGTAATACAGTAGGGGGAGTGCTGCTCAGCGTGAGGTAATACAGTAGGGGGAGTGCTGCTCAGCGTGAGGTAATACAGTAGGGGGAGTGCTGCTCAGCGTGAGGTAATACAGTAGGGGGAGTGCTGCTCAGCGTGAGGTAATACAGTAGGGGGAGTGCTGAGGTAATACAGTAGGGGGAGTGCTGCTCAGCGTGAGGTAATACAGTAGGGGGAGTGCTGAGGTAATACAGTAGGGGGAGTGTAGCTCAGCGTGAGGTAATACAGTAGGGGGAGTGCTGAGGTAATACAGTAGGGGGAGTGCTGCTCAGCGTGAGGTAATACAGTAGGGCGAGTGCTGCTCAGCGTGAGGTAATACAGTAGGGGGAGTGCTGCTCAGTGTGAGGTAATACAGTAGGGGGAGTGCTGCTCAGCGTGAGGTAATATGTGTTCTCCTCACTCTCATCCTCACAAGAACGTACTCAAGAGAACGTCCTCGGGGGAATGAGCTCTGAACATGAGAGAGTGTGAAGCGCGGTAGTCCTCAGATTGAGAAACAGCCACACACACACACCCGCAGCTCTCTACCCTCTACGACGTCACTCCATACCCTTGGAGAGGAAAGTAAAAGGCAGTTGATTTTTCTTCTGCATCATTAATATCATCAATGACTCATATCATGGCGGCGGTAAGCAGCAACTGGGAGAGATGCCAAAGTCACAGGCCTTACTCAGCAGGTCCATCTGAAAGGTTCAGAATGAGGTCTGTTCACCTTTCTGGAGAGATGCCAAAGTCACAGGCCTTACTCAGCAGGTCCATCTGAAAGGTTCAGAATGAGGTCTGTTCACCTTTCTGGAGAGATGCCAAAGTCACAGGCCTTACTCAGCAGGTCCATCTGAAAGGTTCAGAATGAGGTCTGTTCACCTTTCTGGAGAGATGCCAAAGTCACAGGCCTTACTCAGCAGGTCCATCTGAAAGGTTCAGAATGAGGTCTGTTCACCTTTCTGGAGAGGAGGGGAGGGTGGAGGGTGGAGGGGAGGGTGGAGGGGAGGGGAGGGTGGAGGGTGGAGGGTGGAGGGGAGGGGAGGGTGGAGGGGAGGGTGGAGGGGAGGGGAGGGTGGAGGGTGGAGGGGAGGGTGGAGGGGAGGGTGGAGGGTGGAGGGGAGGGGAGGGGAGGGGAGGGTGGAGGGGAGGGGAGGGTGGAGGGTGGAGGGGAGGGTGGAGGGGAGGGGAGGGTGGAGGGGAGGGTGGAGGGGAGGGGAGGGGGGAGGGGAGGGGGGAGGGTGGAGGGGAGGGTGGAGGGGGGGGAGGGGAGGGGAGGGGAGGGGGGAGGAGAGGGGAGGGTGGAGGGTGGAGGGGAGGGGAGGGGGGAGGGGATGGGAGGGGGAGGGTGGAGGGGAGCATGTAGAGCATCCTATCGTTCATTACCTTGGCCTCGGTCCTATTCCACCTCCTATCGTTCATTACCTTGGCCTCGGTCCTATTCCACCTCCTATCGTTCATTACCTTGGCCTCGGTCCCCATTGGGGGGGGGGGGGGGGGGGGGGGGGGGGGCAGGGGGTTCTGCTCAAAAGTAGTGCACTGTAAAGGGAATAGCGTACGATTTGGGAAACACAGCCTAGTTCCCTCGAGCCCTCGTTCCCTCGAGCCCTAGTTCCCTCGTTCCCTCGAGCCCTAGTTCCCTCTGTCACACAGACAGGCTGCTACGGGTAAAGATGGCCAGCAGCTCTCTGCAGTACCGTGACAGTCTATGAAACATTTCTGTCTCTACAACAAAGGTTTTACCAGTCAGTGAGAAGGCCTATAGTGCTGAAGACAGGATGTTTAAGACCTGGCATATCACAGCTGGTCTTTTTCTAGTGATGTTATGTTTTGTTATTTGAAGGGTATTTTTTTATGGGGTCTGTCTGGGCTCTGCCTGTAGTCTGCCTGGGCTCTGCCTGTAGTCTGCCTGTAGTCTGCCTGGGGTCTGTCTGGGGTCTGCCTGGGGTCTGTCTGGGCTCTGCCTGTAGTCTGCCTGGGGTCTGTCTGGGGTCTGCCTGGGCTCTGTCTGGGCTCTGTCTGGGGTCTGTCTGGGCTCTGCCTGTAGTCTGCCTGGGGTCTGTCTGGGGTCTGCCTGGGCTCTGTCTGGGCTCTGTCTGGGATCTGCCTGTAGTCTGCCTGGGGTCTGTCTGGGCTCTGCCTGTAGTCTGCCTGGGGTCTGTCTGGGGTCTGCCTGGGCTCTGTCTGGGCTCTGTCTGGGGTCTGTCTGGGCTCTGCCTGTAGTCTGCCTGGGGTCTGTCTGGGGTCTGCCTGGGCTCTGTCTGGGCTCTGTCTGGGGTCTGTCTGGGCTCTGCCTGTAGTCTGCCTGGGGTCTGTCTGGGGTCTGCCTGGGCTCTGTCTGGGCTCTGTCTGGGGTCTGTCTGGGCTCTGCCTGTAGTCTGCCTGGGGTCTGTCTGGGGTCTGCCTGGGCTCTGTCTGGGCTCTGTCTGGGGTCTGCCTGTAGTCTGCCTGGGGTCTGTCTGGGCTCTGCCTGTAGTCTGCCTGGGGTCTGTCTGGGGTCTGCCTGGGCTCTGTCTGGGCTCTGTCTGGGGTCTGCCTGTAGTCTGCCTGTAGTCTGCCTGGGGTCTCTCTGGGGTCTGCCTGGGCTCTGTCTGGGCTCTGTCTGGGGTCTGCCTGTAGTCTGCCTGGGGTCTGTCTGGGCTCTGCCTGGGCTCTGTCTGGGCTCTGTCTGGGGTCTGTCTGGGCTCTGCCTGTAGTCTGCCTGGGGTCTGTCTGGGCTCTGCCTGTAGTCTGCCTGGGGTCTGTCTGGGGTCTGCCTGGGCTCTGTCTGGGCTCTGTCTGGGGTCTGTCTGGGCTCTGCCTGTAGTCTGCCTGGGGTCTGTCTGGGCTCTGCCTGTAGTCTGCCTGGGGTCTGTCTGGGGTCTGCCTGGGCTCTGTCTGGGCTCTGTCTGGGTCTGTCTGGGCTCTGCCTGTAGTCTGCCTGGGGTCTGTCTGGGCTCTGCCTGTAGTCTGCCTGGGGTCTGTCTGGGGTTGTTTGTGGCCTGTCTGGGGACTTCCTGGGGTCTGTCTGGGGGCTGTCTGGGGTCTGTCTGGGGTGTGTCTGGGCTCTGTCTAGGGTCTGCCTGTGGTCTGTCTGGGGTCTGCCTGGGCTCTGTCTGGGGTCTGTTTGGGGTCTGCTTGGGGTCTGTTTGGGGTCTGTTTGGGGTCTGTCTGGGGTCTGCCTGTGGTCTGCCTGGGCTCTGTCTGGGCTCTGTCTGTGGTCTGCCTGGGCTCTGTCTGGCCTCTGCCTGGGGTCTGCCTGGGGTCTGTCTGGGGTCTGTCTGGCCTCTGCCTGGGGTCTGCCTGGGGTCTGTCTGGGGTCTGTCTGGGGTCTGTCTGGGGTCTGTCTGGGTTCTGTCTGGGTTCTGTCTGGGGTCTGTCCTCCAGTACCCCCAACAGCTCAACTCCAGTCCTCCAGTACCCCCAACAGCCCAACTCCAGTACCCCCAACAGCCCAACTCCAGTCCTCCAGTACCCCCAACAGCCCAACTCCAGTCCTCCAGTACCACCAACAGCCCAACTCCAGTCCTCCAGTACCCCCAACAGCCCAACTCCAGTACTGTTGGGGGGTACTGGAGGACTGGAGTTGGGAAACACTGCCCTACATAGTGCACTACTTTAGACCAGAGCCCTATAGGCCCTACATAGTGCACTACTTTAGACCAGAGCCCTATAGGCCCTACATAGTGCACTACTTTAGACCAGAGCCCTATAGGCCCTACATAGTGCACTACTTTAGACCAGAGCTCTATAGACCCTACATAGTGCACTACTTTAGACCAGAGCCCTATAGGCCCTACATAGTGCACTACTTTAGACCAGAGCCCTATAGGCCCTACATAGTGCACTACTTTAGATCAGAGCCCTATAGGCCCCTACATAGTGCACTACTTTAGATCAGAGCCCTATAGGCCCTACATAGTGCACTACTTTAGATCAGAGCCCTATAGGCCCTACATAGTGCACTACTTTAGACCAGAGCTCTATAGACCCTACATAGTGCACTACTTTAGACCAGAGCCCTATAGGCCCTACATAGTGCACTACTTTAGACCAGAGCCCTACAGACCCTACATAGTGCACTACTTTAGACCAGAGCTCTATAGACCCTACATAGTGCACTACTTTAGACCAGAGCCCTACAGAGTGCACTACTTTAGACCAGAGCCCTACAGAGTGCACTACTTTAGACCAGAGCCCTATAGGCCCTACATAGTGCACTACTTTAGACCAGAGCCCTACAGAGTGCACTACTTTAGACCAGAGCCCTATAGGCACTACATAGGGTATAGTGTGCCATTTGGGACGAAGGCAGAGTGCTCTTTTCCCCCCATGTATAGGACTATAAATAATATCCCAGCTCAAGGCACTATGGCGATAGGGGTGAAATGGCTATCTGGCATTTCAGGCAAATATCAGATGGGCCTGTCTAACTTGGGTTGTTTAATGCAAAATACCTGGCTATTAACGGGGATGTCTCAAGTGTGTTAGAGATGCCCCGGGGACATTTCCTAGTCCCAGCTCTGTGTTCCCGAAGGATGATCTATCCAAACTGAGATAACCTCACATTCCCAAGATGACCTCAAGGTCCCGTCAGGAGAGGAAACAGTACCTCCAACTGAGATAACCTCACATTCCCAAGATGACCTCAAGGACCCGTCAGGAGAGGAAACAGTACCTCCAGTACCCCCAACTGAGAGAACCTCACATTCCCAAGATGACCTCAAGGACCCGTCAGGAGAGGAAACAGTACCTCCAGTACCCCCAACTGAGAGAACCTCACATTCCCAAGATGACCTCAAGGACCCGTCAGGAGAGGAAACAGTACCTCCAGTACCCCCAACTGAGAGAACCTCACATTCCCAAGATGACCTCAAGGACCCGTCAGGAGAGGAAACAGTACCTCCAGTACCCCCAACTGAGAGAACCTCACATTCCCAAGATGACCTCAAGGACCCGTCAGGAGAGGAAACAGTACCTCCAGTACCCCCAACTGAGAGAACCTCACATTCCCAAGATGACCTCAAGGACCCGTCAGGAGAGGAAACAGTACCTCCAGTACCCCCAACTGAGAGAACCTCACATTCCCAAGATGACCTCAAGGACCCGTCGGGAGAGAAAACAGTACCTCCAGTACCCCCAACTGAGAGAACCTCACATTCCCAAGATGACCTCAAGGACCCGTCGGGAGAGAAAACACACCAATTACTGGATCCAGACCCACATTTGGGACTGGGCTGAGACCAGCATAGTTTGGGAGAGAAAAGCAGGTTTACGACATGTGTGTGTGTGTGTGTGTGTGTGTGTGTGTGTGTGTGTGTGTGTGTGTGTGTGTGTGTGTGTGTGTGTGTGTGTGTGTGTGTGGGTGTGTGGGTGGTGTGTGTGTGTGTGGGGGGGGGGTGGTGTGTTTGTGTGTGTGTGTGTGTGTGTGTGTGTGTGTGTGTGTGTGTGTGTGTGTGTGTGTGTGTGGTGTGTGTGGTGGTGTGTGTGTGGGGGGGTGGTGTGTGTGTGTGTGTGTGTGTGTGTGTGTGTGTGTGTGTGTGTGTGTGTGTGTGTGTGTGTGTGTGTGTGTGTGTGTGTGTGTGTGTGTGTGTGTGGTCAAGCAGGAATTATAACAACATTTCAGTGCCACTGTGTCGCGACCATAATTGTCACAGAAGGAACGTGAAGCCATGATAGCTGCTCTCAGAAGAGCAAAACAAACACCTGGAAGAAGAAGCACCGTGTTGTCAACAAGTTCACAACAATTTGACAACAAAAGGTTGGATATGACAAACAGGGCTCTGAACAGGAGAGGTGTTTCAAATTTAACAACAGTACTATACTGGTGACAGAGGACAAAGATGTCTCTCCTCCCTCTCCTTCCACTCTCCTCTGTGTCTCTCATCTCTCCTCTCTCTCCTTCCACTCTCCTCTGTGTCTCTCATCTCTCTGTCTCTCCTTCCACTCTCCTCTGTGTCTCACATCTCTGTGTCTCACATCTCTCTGTCTCTCCTCCCACTCTCCTCTGTGTCTCTCATCTCTCTGTCTCTCCTTCCACTCTCCTCTGTGTCTCTCATCTCTCCTCTCTCTCCTTCCACTCTCCTCTGTGTCTCTCATCTCTCTGTCTCTCCTCCCACTCTCCTCTGTGTCTCTCATCTCTCTGTCTCTCCTCCCACTCTCCTCTGTGTCTCTCCTCCCTCTCCTTCCACTCTCCTCTGTGTCTCTCATCTCTCTGTCTCTCCTCCCACTCTCCTCTGTGTCTCTCATCTCTCTGTCTCTCCTCCCACTCTCCTCTGTGTCTCTCCTCCCACTCTCCTCTGTGTCTCTCCTCCTCTCCTCCCACTCTCCTCTGTGTCTCTCATCTCTCTGTCTCTCCTCCCACTCTCCTCTGTGTCTCTCATCTCTCTGTCTCTCCTCCCACTCTCCTCTGTGTCTCTCCTCCCTCTCCTTCCACTCTCCTCTGTCTCTCATCTCTCTGTCTCTCCTCCCACTCTCCTCTGTGTCTCTCCTCCCTCTCCTTCCACTCTCCTCTGTCTCTCATCTCTGTCTCTCCTCCCACTCTCCTCTGTGTCTCTCCTCCCACTCTCCTCTGTGTCTCTCCTCCCACTCTCCTCTGTGTCTCTCCTCCCACTCTCCTCTTGGTCTCTCCTTCCACTCTCCTCTGTTGTTCTCATCTCTCTGTCTCTCCTCGCTCCTCCCTCTCTCCTCTATCAGTGTCTCTCCTCTCTATGTCTCTCCTTTCTCTCTCATCCCTCTCTCCAGTCTGTCTCTCCTCTCTCTGTGTGGCTCCTCCCTCTCTCCTCTCTCTGTCTCTCATCCCTCTCTATGTCTCTCCTCTCATACCTCTCTCCTCTCTCTGTCTCTTATCCCTCTCTCCTCTCTCTCTCTCCTCTCGGTCTCTCCTCTCTCCTCTCTATGTTTCTCCTCTCTCTCATCCCTCTCTCCTCTCTCTCTCATCCCTCTCTCCCCTCTGTGTCTCTCATCCCTATGTCTCTCCTCTCTCTCTCTCCTCTCGGTCTCTCCTCTCTCCTCTCTATGTTTCTCCTCTCTCTCATCCCTCTCTCCTCTCTCTCTCATCCCTCTCTCCTCTCTCTGTCCCTCATCCCTATGTCTCTCCTCCCTCTCTCTCCTCACTCCTCTCTATGTCTCTCCTCTCTCTCTCATCCCTCTCTCCTCTCTCTGTCTCTCATCCCTATGTCTCTCCTCCCTCTCTCCTCTCTCTCTCCTCTCTCTCACATCCCTCTCTCCTCTGTCTCTCCTCCCTCTCTCTTCTCTGTCTCTCCTCTCTGTCTCTCCTCTCTCTCTCATCCCTCTCTCATCTCTCTGTCTCTCCTTCCACTCTCCTCTGTGTCTCTCATCTCTCCTCTCTCTCCTTCCACTCTCCTCTGTGTCTCTCATCTCTCTGTCTCTCCTCCCACTCTCCTCTGTGTCTCTCCTCCCTCTCCTTCCACTCTCCTCTGTGTCTCTCATCGCTCTGTCTCTCCTCCCACTCTCCTCTGTGTCTCTCATCTCTCTGTCTCTCCTCCCACTCTCCTCTGTGTCTCTCCTCCCACTCTCCTCTGTGTCTCTCCTCCCTCTCCTCCCACTCTCCTCTGTGTCTCTCATCTCTCTGTCTCTCCTCCCACTCTCCTCTGTGTCTCTCATCTCTCTGTCTCTCCTCCCACTCTCCTCTGTGTCTCTCATCTCTCTGTCTCTCCTCCCACTCTCCTCTGTGTCTCTCCTCCCTCTCCTTCCACTCTCCTCTGTCTCTCATCTCTCTGTCTCTCCTCCCACTCTCCTCTGTGTCTCTCCTCCCTCTCCTTCCACTCTCCTCTGTCTCTCATCTCTGTCTCTCCTCCCACTCTCCTCTGTGTCTCTCCTCCCACTCTCCTCTGTGTCTCTCCTCCCACTCTCCTCTGTGTCTCTCCTCCCACTCTCCTCTTGGTCTCTCCTTCCACTCTCCTCTGTTGTTCTCATCTCTCTGTCTCTCCTCGCTCCTCCCTCTCTCCTCTATCAGTGTCTCTCCTCTCTATGTCTCTCCTTTCTCTCTCATCCCTCTCTCCAGTCTGTCTCTCCTCTCTCTGTGTGGCTCCTCCCTCTCTCCTCTCTCTGTCTCTCATCCCTCTCTATGTCTCTCCTCTCATCCCTCTCTCCTCTCTCTGTCTCTTATCCCTCTCTCCTCTCTCTCTCTCCTCTCGGTCTCTCCTCTCTCCTCTCTATGTTTCTCCTCTCTCTCATCCCTCTCTCCTCTCTCTCTCATCCCTCTCTCCCCTCTGTGTCTCTCATCCCTATGTCTCTCCTCTCTCTCTCTCCTCTCGGTCTCTCCTCTCTCCTCTCTATGTTCTCCTCTCTCTCATCCCTCTCTCCTCTCTCTCTCATCCCTCTCTCCTCTCTCTGTCCCTCATCCCTATGTCTCTCCTCCCTCTCTCTCCTCACTCCTCTCTATGTCTCTCCTCTCTCTCTCATCCCTCTCTCCTCTCTCTGTCTCTCATCCCTATGTCTCTCCTCCCTCTCTCCTCTCTCTCTCCTCTCTCTCACATCCCTCTCTCCTCTGTCTCTCCTCCCTCTCTCTTCTCTGTCTCTCCTCTCTGTCTCTCCTCTCTCTCTCATCCCTCTCTCATCTCTCTGTCTCTCCTTCCACTCTCCTCTGTGTCTCTCATCTCTCCTCTCTCTCCTTCCACTCTCCTCTGTGTCTCTCATCTCTCTGTCTCTCCTCCCACTCTCCTCTGTGTCTCTCCTCCCTCTCCTTCCACTCTCCTCTGTGTCTCTCATCGCTCTGTCTCTCCTCCCACTCTCCTCTGTGTCTCTCATCTCTCTGTCTCTCCTCCCACTCTCCTCTGTGTCTCTCCTCCCACTCTCCTCTGTGTCTCTCCTCCCTCTCCTCCCACTCTCCTCTGTGTCTCTCATCTCTCTGTCTCTCCTCCCACTCTCCTCTGTGTCTCTCATCTCTCTGTCTCTCCTCCCACTCTCCTCTGTGTCTGTCCTCCCTCTCCTTCGACTCTCCTCTGTCTCTCATCTCTCTGTCTCTCCTCCCACTCTCCTCTGTGTCTCTCCTCCCTCTCCTTCCACTCTCCTCTGTCTCTCATCTCTCTGTCTCTCCTCCCACTCTCCTCTGTGTCTCTCATCTCTCTGTCTCTCCTCCCACTCTCCTCTGTGTCTCTCCTCCCACTCTCCTCTGTGTCTCTCCTCCCACTCTCCTCTTGGTCTCTCCTTCCACTCTCCTCTGTTGTTCTCATCTCTCTGTCTCTCCTCGCTCCTCCCTCTCTCCTCTATCAGTGTCTCTCCTCTCTATGTCTCTCCTTTCTCTCTCATCCCTCTCTCCAGTCTGTCTCTCCTCTCTCTGTGTGGCTCCTCCCTCTCTCCTCTCTCTGTCTCTCATCCCTCTCTATGTCTCTCCTCTCATCCCTCTCTCCTCTCTCTGTCTCTTATCCCTCTCTCCTCTCTCTCTCTCCTCTCGGTCTCTCCTCTCTCCTCTCTATGTTTCTCCTCTCTCTCATCCCTCTCTCCTCTCTCTCTCATCCCTCTCTCCCCTCTGTGTCTCTCATCCCTATGTCTCTCCTCTCTCTCTCTCCTCTCGGTCTCTCCTCTCTCCTCTCTATGTTTCTCCTCTCTCTCATCCCTCTCTCCTCTCTCTCTCATCCCTCTCTCCTCTCTCTGTCCCTCATCCCTATGTCTCTCCTCCCTCTCTCTCCTCACTCCTCTCTATGTCTCTCCTCTCTCTCTCATCCCTCTCTCCTCTCTCTGTCTCTCATCCCTATGTCTCTCCTCCCTCTCTCCTCTCTCTCTCCTCTCTCTCACATCCCTCTCTCCTCTGTCTCTCCTCCCTCTCTCTTCTCTGTCTCTCCTCTCTGTCTCTCCTCTCTCTCTCATCCCTCTCTCCTCTCTCTGTCTCTCATCCCTATGTCTCTCCTCTCTCCTCCCCCTCTCCTCTCTCTCTCCTCTCGGTCTCTCCTCGCTCCTCTCTATGTCTCTCCTCTCTCTCTCATCCCTCTCTCCTCTCTCTCTCTCTCTTACTCTATTCAGCCCTCTCTGTCTCTCATCCCTATGTCTCTCCTCCCTCTCTCCTCTCTGTCTCTCCTCTCTCTCACATCCCTCTCTCCTCTGTCTCTCCTCTCTGTCTCTCCTCCCTCTCTCCTCTCTGTCTCTCCTCCCTCTCTCCTCTCTCTGTCTCTCATCCCTATGTCTCTCCTCCCTCTCTCCTCTCTGTCTCTCCTCTCTCTGTCTCTCATCCCTATGTCTCTCCTCCCTCTCTCCTCTCTGTCTCTCCTCTCTCTCACATCCCTCTCTCCTCTGTCTCTCCTCTCTGTCTCTCCTCCCTCTCTCCTCTCTGTCTCTCCTCCCTCTCTCCTCTCTCTGTCTCTCATCCCTATGTCTTTCCTCCATCTCTCCTCTCTATGTCTCTCCTCTCTCTCACATCCCTCTCTCCTCTCGGTCTCTCCTCTCTCCTCTCTGTCTCTCCTCTCTCTCACATCCCTCTCTCCTCTGTCTCTCCTCTCTGTCTCTCCTCTCTGTCTCTCATCTCTCTCACATCCCTCTCTCCGTCTCTCCTCCCTCTTCCTCTGTGTCTCTCCTCCCTCTGTCTCTCGTCCCTCTCAGTGTCTCTCCTCCCACTCGCCTCTCTCGCTCATCCCTCTCTCTGTGTCTCTCCTCTCTCTCTGTGACTCTCCTCCATCTTCCCTCTCTCCTCTCTCTCTCTCTCTTACTCTATTCAGCCCTCTCTGTCTCTCCTCCGTCTCTCCGTCTCTCCTCCGTCTCTCGGGGTCTGGGGGCCTCTAGCGGTGGCATTTCTAAAGCAGAGATCTGATTGGACAGAGATATTGGCGTTGATCCAAACCTGAGTTCAAAAAAATATTTGAAATTGTTTTCAGGTCAGGTCAGGTCTAGTCTAGTCAGGTCTAGTCAGGTCAGGTCTAGTCAGGTCTGGTCAGGGCAGGTCTAGTCTAGTCTGGTTTAGTCTGGTTAAGTCAGGTCAGGTCTAGTCAGGTCTAGTCTAGTCTAGTTTGGTCTAGTCAGGTCTAGTCTAGTCTGGTCTAGTCTGGTTTAGTCAGGTCAAGTCTAGTCTAGTCTAGTCAGGTCTAGTCTAGTCAGGTCTAGTCAGGTCTAGTCTAGTCAGGTCTAGTCTAGTCAGGTCTAGTCTGGTCTAGTCAGGTCTACTCAGGTCAGGTCTAGTCAGGTCTAGTCAGGTCTAGTCAGGTCAGGTCTAGTCAGGTCTAGTCAGGTCTAGTCAGGTCTAGCCAGGTCTAGTCAGGTCAGGTCTAGTCAGATCTGGTCTAGTCAGATCTGGTCTAGTCAGATCTGGTCTAGTCAGGTCTAGTCAGATCTGGTCTAGTCAGATCTGGTCTAGTCAGATCTGGTCTAGTCAGATCTGGTCTAGTCAGGTCTAGTCAGATCTGGTCTAGTCAGATCTGGTCTAGTCAGATCTGGTCTAGTCAGGTCTAGTCAGATCTGGTCTAGTCAGATCTGGTCTAGTCAGATCTGGTCTAGTCTGGTCTAGTCAGATCTGGTCTAGTCAGATCTGGTCTAGTCTGGTCTAGTCAGATCTGGTCTAGTCAGATCTGGTCTAGTCAGATCTGGTCTAGTCAGGTCTAGTCTGGTCTAGTCAGATCTGGTCTAGTCAGGTCTGGTCTAGTCAGATCTGGTCTAGTCAGGTCTGGTCTAGTCAGGTCTGGTCTAGTCAGATCTGGTCTAGTCAGGTCTGGTCTAGTCAGATCTGGTCTAGTCAGATCTGGTCTAGTCAGATCTGGTCTAGTCAGGTCTAGTCAGATCTGGTCTAGTCAGATCTGGTCTAGTCAGGTCTAGTCAGATCTGGTCTAGTCAGATCTGGTCTAGTCAGGTCTAGTCAGATCTGGTCTAGTCAGGTCTAGTCAGATCTGGTCTAGTCAGATCTGGTCTAGTCAGATCTGGTCTAGTCAGGTCTGGTCTAGTCAGATCTGGTCTAGTCAGGTCTAGTCAGGTCTGATCCAATGAGTCCCAGTGTTTAGTGAAAAGCCCATTGATGAAACATGCAGAGCTGAAATGTGTCAGTGAGCTCCAGGATAATGGGGTCCAACAGTCAGTGAGCTCCAGGATAATGGGGTCCAACAGTCAGTGAGCTCCAGGATAATGGGGTCCAACAGTCAGTGAGCTCCAGGATAATGGGGTCCAACAGTCAGTGAGCTCCAGGATAATGGGGTCCAACAGTCAGTGAGCTCCAGGATAATGGGGTCCAACAGTCAGTGAGCTCCAGGATAATGGGGTCCAACAGTCAGTGAGCTCCAGGATAATGGGGTCCAACAGTCAGTGAGCTCCAGGATAATGGGGTTCAACAGTCAGTGAGCTCCAGGATAATGGGGTCCAACAGTCGGTGAGCTCCAGGATAATGGGGTCCAACAGTCAGTGAGATCCAGGATAATGGGGTCCAACAGTCAGTGAGATCCAGGATAATGGGGTTCAACACAAAGGCTTTTATGGGTTTTGATTTCCGACAAAACGCTGGAAGGCCCACTACGACGCCCTGCTAAGAGGCCGAGGGGGAACGTAGAGGGTAAATCACTTGTTTTAATAATAACCTGATTTCTCCAGGGTTGGAAATGGGAATAATAACCAACATGTTTATATTAGGAACGTGATCAGCCTTTCCACTTATTTTAGTAGCCTGAATAAACTGTTTCTATGCCTTCCAGATGGTTCCCATTTTCCTATATAGTGCACTACATTTGACCAGGGCCCATAGGACCCCATACGGCTCTGGTTGAAATATAGTGCACTACATAGGGAATAGGGTGTCATTTGGGACATGGCCTCGTGTTCATCGTAAACTATAATCCCTGTGAGACTAAATAGAGAGCGGCAGATCAAATTAATTATTCATTTGGACCCCCCCCCCCAGAGAGAGAAACAGAGAGAGAGAGAGAGAGGTAGAGGCAAAGAGAGAGAGAGAGAGAGGGAGAGAGAGAGAGAGAGAGAGAGAGAGGCAGAGAGAGAGAGGGAGAGAGAGAGAGAGAGAGAGGCAGAGCGAGAGAGACAGAAACAGAGAGAGAGAGACAGAGACAGAGACAGAGACAGAGACAGAGACAGAGAGAGAGAGAGGCAGAGACAGAGAGAGAGACAGAGAGACACAGAGAGAGAGAGAGACAGAGAGACAGAGATGGACATGGGATTGAAACAACGGTCACAGAATACAAGCGAATTCCCAGGATGGAATTGACATGTTTGTGTTTCTTATGAAGCCTCTGCTGTCATGGAAACACAGGTTCTAATTCTAAATAATTCCAGGGGTTCTGATTGTCAATGTGCTATAGCACTCTACATCCTACCACTTCTCAAAAAGGCCCCCATTTATTCTGTTTAACGTGACCTGATTGGCTGAGACATGTGAACGGAAATTTGAGGGCATCTGTGATGGGTTAAGGGAGGCTTTATTAGTGACCCCAGACTATGGAAGTAGAATGGGCTGGAGATCTCAGTACCAAACATTCATGTAGTCTACTGTTGTCCTGCTGCCTCCCAGTAAAATGGTCTGGAGGTCTCAGTACCAATGTCCTGCTGCCTCCCAGTAGAATGGGCTGGAGGTCTCAATACCAAACATTCATGTAGTCTACTGTTGTCCTGCTGCCTCCCAGTAGAATGGGCTGGAGGTCTCAGTACCAAACATTCATGTAGTCTACTGTTGTCCTGCTGCCTCCCAGACATATTCACATTCTTTCCCCTTTTCATTATGGGATGGCAATGAAAAGAAGAAAGCGGACATTTAAAATGACTATCCCACCCTGTTGTAATGGAAAACTCAACCCCCCATTTAAAATGTTGTAATGGAAAACTCAACCCCCCATTTAAAATGTTGTAATGGAAAACTCAACCCCCCATTTAAAATGTTGTAATGGAAATCGTAACCCCCCCATTTAAAATGCTGTAATGGAAAACTCAACCCCCCATTTAAAATGTTGTAATGGAAATCGTAACCCCCCATTTAAAATGTTGTAATGGAAATCGTAATCCCCCATTTAAAATGTTGTAATGGAAATCGTAATCCCCCATTTAAAATGTTGGAATGGAAATCGTAATCCCCCATTTAAAATGTTGGAATGGAAATCGTAACCCCCCATTTAAAATGTTGTAATGGAAATCTTAATCCCCCATTTAAAATGTTGTAATGGAAATCGTAATCCCACATTTAAAATGTTGTAATGGAAATCGTAATCCCCCGTTTAAAATGTTGTAATGGAAATCGTAATCCCCCATTTAAAATGTTGTAATGGAAATCGTAATCCCCCGTTTAAAATGTTGTAATGGAAATCGTAATCCCCCATTTAAAATGTTGTAATGGAAATCGTAATCCCCCATTTAAAATTTTGTAATGGAAATCGTAATCCCCCATTTAAAATGTTGTAATGGAAATCGTAATCCCCCATTTAAAATGTTGTAATGGAAATCGTAATCCCCCATTTAAAATGTTGTAATGGAAATCGTAATCCCCCATTTAAAATGTTGTAATGGAAATCGTAATCCCCCATTTAAAATGTTGTAATGGAAATCGTAATCCCCATTTAAAATGCTGTAATGGAATTTGGTTAAAGAAGAAAGAAGAATTCCCTCAACAGAGGGAAGGCCGCACAGGGGCCTTCTCTCTCTCTGCCGCACAGGGGCCTTCTCTCTCTCTGCCGCACAGGGGCCTTCTCTCTCTCTGCCGCACAGGGGCCTTCTCTCTCTCTGACGCACAGGGGCCTTCTCTCTCTCTGCCGCACAGAGGCCTTCTCTCTCTCTGCCGCACAGGGGCCTTCTCTCTCTCTGCCGCACAGGGGCCTTCTCTCTCTCTGCCGCACAGGGGCCTTCTCTCTCTCTGCCGCACAGGGGCCTTCTCTCTCTCTGCCGCACAGGGGCCTTCTCTCTCTCTGACGCACAGGGGCCTTCTCTCTCTCTGGCACACAGGGGCCTTCTCTCTCTCTGCCGCACAGGGGCCTTCTCTCTCTCTGCCGCACAGGGGCCTTCTCTCTCTCTGCCGCACAGGGGCCTTCTCTCTCTCTGCCGCACAGGGGCCTTCTCTCTCTCTGCCGCACAGGGGCCTTCTCTCTCTCTGCCGCACAGGGGCCTTCTCTCTCTCTGCCGCACAGGGGCCTTCTCTCTCTCTGCCGCACAGGGGCCTTCTCTCTCTCTGCCGCACAGGGGCCTTCTCTCTCTCTGTTGCACCGGGGTCTTCTCTCTCTCTGCCGCACAGGGGCCTTCTCTCTCTCTGCCGCACCGGGGTCTTCTCTCTCTCTGCCGTACAGGGGCCTTCTCTCTCTCTCTGCCGCACAGGGGTCTTCTCTCTCTCTCTGTCACACAGGGGTCTTCTCTCTCTCTGTCACACAGGGACCTTCTCTCTCTCTCTCTGTCACACAGGGACCTTCTCTCTCTCTCTCTGTCACACAGGGGTCTTCTCTCTCTCTGTCACACAGGGGTCTTCTCTCTCTCTGTCACACAGGGGCCTTCTCTCTCTCTCTGCCACACAGGGGCCTTCTCTCTCTCTGTCGCACCGGGGTCTTCTCTCTCTCTGCCGCACAGGGGCCTTCTCTCTCTCTGCCGCACCGGGGTCTTCTCTCTCTCTGCCGCACAGGGGCCTTCTCTCTCTCTCTGCCGCACAGGGGTCTTCTCTCTCTCTCTCTGTCACACAGGGGTCTTCTCTCTCTCTGTCACACAGGGACCTTCTCTCTCTCTCTCTGTCACACAGGGACCTTCTCTCTCTCTCTCTGTCACACAGGGGTCTTCTCTCTCTCTGTCACACAGGGGTCTTCTCTCTCTCTGTCACACAGGGGCCTTCTCTCTCTCTCTGCCACACAGGGGCCTTCTCTCTCTCTGCCGCACAGGGGCCTTCTCTCTCTCTGCCGCACAGGGGCCTTCTCTCTCTCTGCCGCACAGGGGCTTTCTCTCTCTCTGCCGCACAGGGTCCTTCTCTCTCTGCCGCACAGGGGCCTTCTCTCTCTCTGCCGCACAGGGGCCTTCTCTCTCTCTGCCGCACAGGGGCCTTCTCTCTCTCTGCCGCATAAGGGCCTCCTCTCTCTGCCGCACAGGGGCCTTCTCTCTCTCTCTGCCACACAGAGGCCTCTCTGAGAGGCATCTCTCTCTGTGAATAGCAACCTTAGTTCAGCAGCACCGAACGAAATGTAATTCCAATCCCATAGCAGAGCCTCCTCTGTCTGCTGTTGTCTGCCTCCCAAATGGCACCCTATGCCCTATATACTCCTTCTGATCAGGGCTCTGGTAGTGCACTATGTAGGGTATAGGGTCCTATTTGGGAGGCACCCTGTGACTAGGTTGACATGAACATGAAAAAACGAGTCAGTTAAGAACAAATTCTTATTTACAATGACGGCCTACCCCAGCCATACGAAGCCCTAATCCGGACGACGCTGGGCCAATTGTACACCACCCTATGGGACTCCCAATCACAGCCGGTTGTGATACAGCCTGGAATCGAACCAGGGTCTGTAGTGACGGCTCTAGCACTGAGTTGAGGTGCCGTAGACCCGCTGACCCCCACTCGGGGGACATCTTGTTTCCTCATTATTCACGCGGTGTAATAACTTCTAATGTTATTAATTCAATGGGCCAGTCTTCCTCTGTTGACAGACTGAGTTGTATTTCTTACTGCTGTGGTAGATGACTACGAAACCGTTGTTTCACATGCAGACGTCTGATAATGTGTATAACACTATTGTCTGCAATTATATCATGGATTATCTAATTAAAAGGTCCATGTGTAACATAGTGCCAGAACCCCATATATATCGTTATTATTATTATATTATCATTATTAACACTATAGAGCTGTTATCACAGCAGGTAACATCAGAATATATTGTTTCATTAACACTGTAGAGCTGTTATCACAGCAGGTAACATCAGAATATATTGTTTCATTAACACTGTAGAGCTGTTATCACAGCAGGTAACATCAGAATATATTGTTTCATTACTAATACTGTAGGGCTGTTATCACAGCAGGTAACATCAGAATATATTGTTTCATTACTAATACTGTAGGGCTGTTATCACAGCAGGTAACATCAGAATATATTGTTTCATTACTAATACTGTAGGGCTGTTATCACAGCAGGTAACATCAGAATATATTGTTTCATTACTAATACTGTAGGGCTGTTATCACAGCAGGTAACATCAGAATATATTGTTTCATTACTAATACTGTAGGGCTGTTATCACAGCAGGTAACAGAATATATTGTTTCATTACTAATACTGTAGAGCTGTTATCACAGCAGGTAACATCAGAATATATTGTTTCATTACTAATACTGTAGGGCTGTTATCACAGCAGGCAACATCAGAATATATTGTTTCATTACTAATACTGTAGGGCTGTTATCACAGCAGGTAACATCAGAATATATTGTTTCATCATTAATACTGTAGGGCTGTTATCACAGCAGGTAACATCAGAATATATTGTTTCATTACTAATACTGTAGGGCTGTTATCACAGCAGGTAACATCAGAATATATTGTTTCATTACTAATACTGTAGGGCTGTTATCACAGCAGGTAACATCAGAATATATTGTTTCATTAATACTGTAGGGCTGTTATCACAGCAGGTAACATCAGAATATATTGTTTCATTACTAATACTGTAGGGCTGTTATCACAGCAGGTAACATCAGAATATATTGTTTCATCATTAATACTGTAGGGCTGTTATCACAGCAGGTAACATCAGAATATACAGACAGACATAAGGCTTAAAGCACAGAAGTAGGAAATTCCTTGAAACTCTAATCAGACTCACTGTATAAACATACACCTCAACAAAGAGAACATAAAAATTACCCACGTCTCCTTTCCTTTCCTCGTCTCCTTTCCTCGTCTCCTTTCCTCGTCTCCTTTCCTCGTCTCCTTTCCTCGCCGGCCGTGTCATCCCTGTTCTCACTGGTACGCAGACAGCTGGAGAGGTGAATACCGGGGAACGTCTAGTACTCAACAAGCAGCGTGCATACGACCTGGAGAGGTCAATACAGGGGAACGTCTAGTACTCAACAAGCCCCGTGCATATGACCTGGAGAGGTCAATACAGGGGAACGTCTAGTACTCAACAAGCCCCGTGCACACGACCTGGAGAGGTCAATACAGGGGAACGACTAGTACTCAACAAGCCCCGTGCATACGACCTGGAGAGGTCAATACAGGGGAACGTCTAGTACTCAACAAGCCCCGTGCATACGACCTGGAGAGGTCAATACAGGGGAACGACTAGTACTCAACAAGCAGCGTGCATACGACCTGGAGAGGTCAATACAGGGGAACGTCTAGTACTCAACAAGCCCCGTGCATACGACCTGGAGAGGTCAATACGGGGGAACGACTAGTACTCAACAAGCCCCGTGCATACGACCTGGAGAGGTCAATAGAAGGGAACGTCTAGTACTCAACAAGCCCCGTGCATATGACCTGGAGAGGTCAATAGAAGGGAAAGTCTAGTACTCAACAAGCCCCGTGCATATGACCTGGAGAGGTGAATAGAAAGGAAAGTCTAGTACTCAACAAGCCACGTGCATACGACCTGAACTTGACATATGACTATGGTGTCTGCATACAGACCATCTGTACCTGACTAGGGTTTCTGCATACAGACCATCTGTACCTGACTAGGGTGTCTGCATTCAGACCATTTGTACCTGACTAGGGTGTCTGCATACAGACCATCTGTACCTGACTAGGGTGTCTGCATAAAGACCATCTGTACCTGACTAGGGTGACTGCATAAAGACCATCTGTACCTGACTAGGGTGTCTGCATACAGACCCCTCCCTCTCTCTCTCTCTCCCCCCTCTCTCTCCCTGTCTCTCCCTCCCTCTCTCTCTCTCCCCCTCTCCCTGTCTCTCTCTCTCCCTGTCTCTCTCTCCCCCTCTCCCTGTCTCTCTCTCTCTCCCCTCTCTCTCTCCCCCTCCCTCTCTCTCTCCTCCCCCTCTCCCTCTCTCTTTCTCTCTCTCTTTCTTTCTCTCTCTCTGTCCCCTCTCTCTCTCCCCCTCTCTCTCTCTCTCTCTCTCTCTCTCTCTCTCCCCTCTCTCCCCCTCTCTCTCTCTCTCCCTCCCCTCTCTCCCCCTCTCTCTCTCCCTCTCTCTCTCCCCCTCTCTCTCCCCCTCTCCACCTCTCTCTCTCTCTCCCCCTTTCTCTCTCCCCTCTCCCTCTCTCTCCCCCCTCTCTCACCCCCTCTCTCCATCTCCGGAACATACATTTCCAGTCTGCTTCAGTCAAGACACTGATGTGTCTGTGTTGTCAGATCTCATCCATCTCTACGAGGCCCTCTGATCCTTCCTCTCATCCGATAGCTAAATGTTCATCACCTACACTCTTCAAAGAAAATGTGATATCTAGAACTTAAAGGGGTTCTTCAGCTGTCCCCAGAGCAGAACCCTGTCTCTCCTTTATGGGTCCCCATAAAGGAACCCTTTTTGGTTCCAGGTAGAACCCTTTTTGGTTCAAGGTAGAACCCTTTTGGGGTCCGTTTAAAACCCTTTCCACAGAGGGTTCTACGTGGAATCCAAAAGAGTTCTACCTGGAACCAAAAAGGGTTCTACCTGGAACCAAAAAGGGTTCTACCTGGAACCAAAAAGGTTTATCCTATGGGGACAGCTGAAGAAACCTTTTTTTATACGAGTGCCTTACTTGAGGTTGCATTAACAAGCAGAGGATGAACCCAGCTAGTTATAAAGTCACCACCAGAACATAGAACAGATAAACTGAGCCTGGGAAGATCCCTGAGAAGATCCCTGAGAAGATCCCTGAGAAGGGACCGTTCCTCCTGTAGATACATGTCTGGATCATCATTACCCAAATCTTCTTCAGCAACAACTGGCATCATTCACTTAGAGCTGTTCCTACTCATAATCCCCATAACATGTGACAGCAAGCACCATTCTATAGTAGGCAGATTTATTTAACTAGGCAAGTCAGTTAAGAACAAATTCTTATTTTCAATGACGGCCTAGGACGGCCTAGTCAGATATATTAGACAGAGTTGTTAGTCAGATCAGATATATTAGACAGAGTTGTCAGATCAGATATATTAGACAGAGTTGTTAGTCAGATCAGATATATTAGACAGAGTTGTCAGATCAGATATATTAGACAGATCGGATATATTAGACAGAGTTGTTAGTCAGATCAGATATATTAGACAGAGTTGTCAGATCAGATATATTAGACAGAGCTGTTAGATCAGATATATTAGACAGAGTTGTCAGATCAGATATATTAGGCAGATCAGATATATTAGACAGAGCTGTCAGATCAGATATATTAGACAGATCAGATATATTAGACAGAGCTGTCAGATCAGATATATTAGACAGATCAGATATATTAGACAGAGTTGTCAGATCAGATATATTAGACAGATCGGATATATTAGGCAGAGTTGTTAGTCAGATCAGATATATTAGACAGAGTTGTCAGATCAGATATATTAGACAGATCAGATATATTAGACAGAGTTGTTAGTCAGATCAGATATATTAGACAGAGTTGTCAGATCAGATATATTAGACAGAGTTGTCAGATCAGATATATTAGACAGAGTTGTTAGTCAGATCAGATATATTAGACAGAGTTGTCAGATCAGATATATTAGGCAGATCAGATATATTAGACAGAGCTGTCAGATCAGATATATTAGACAGATCAGATATATTAGACAGAGTTGTCAGATCAGATATATTAGACAGATCGGATATATTAGGCAGAGTTGTTAGTCAGATCAGATATATTAGACAGAGCTGTCAGATCAGATATATTAGGCAGATCAGATATATTAGACAGAGTTGTTAGTCAGATCAGATATATTAGACAGAGTTGTCAGATCAGATATATTAGACAGGTCAGATATATTAGACAGAGCTGTCAGATCAGATATATTAGACAGATCAGATATATTAGACAGATCAGATATATTAGACAGAGCTGTTAGATCAGATATATTAGACAGAGCTGTCAGATCAGATATATTAGACAGAGCTGTCAGATCAGATATATTAGACAGAACTGTCAGATCAGATATATTAGACAGAACTGTCAGATCAGATATATTAGACAGAGTTGTCAGATCAGATATATTAGGCAGATCAGATATATTAGACAGAGCTGTCAGATCAGATATATTAGACAGATCAGATATATTAGACAGAGTTGTCAGATCAGATATATTAGACAGATCGGATATATTAGGCAGAGTTGTTAGTCAGATCAGATATATTAGACAGAGCTGTCAGATCAGATATATTAGGCAGATCAGATATATTAGACAGAGTTGTTAGTCAGATCAGATATATTAGACAGAGTTGTCAGATCAGATATATTAGACAGGTCAGATATATTAGACAGAGCTGTCAGATCAGATATATTAGACAGATCAGATATATTAGACAGATCAGATATATTAGACAGAGCTGTTAGATCAGATATATTAGACAGAGCTGTCAGATCAGATATATTAGACAGAACTGTCAGATCAGATATATTAGACAGAGCTGTCAGATCAGATATATTAGACAGAGCTGTCAGATCAGATATATTAGACAGAGTTGTCAGATCAGATATATTAGACAGAGTTGTCAGATCAGATATATTAGACAGAGTTGTCAGATCAGATATATTAGACAGAGCTGTCAGATCAGATATATTAGACAGATCAGATATATTAGACAGAGTTGTCAGATCAGATATATTAGGCAGATCAGATATATTAGACAGAGTTGTTAGTCAGATCGGATATATTAGACAGAGTTGTTAGTCAGATCAGATATATTAGACAGAGTTGTCAGATCAGATATATTAGACAGAGTTGTTAGTCAGATCAGATATATTAGACAGAGCTGTCAGATCAGATATATTAGGCAGATCAGATATATTAGACAGAGTTGTTAGTCAGATCAGATATATTAGACAGAGTTGTCAGATCAGATATATTAGACAGGTCAGATATATTAGACAGGTCAGATATATTAGACAGAGCTGTCAGATCAGATATATTAGACAGATCAGATATATTAGACAGATCAGATATATTAGACAGAGCTATCAGATATATTAGACAGAGCTGTCAGATCAGATATATTAGACAGAGCTGTCAGATCAGATATATTAGACAGAGCTGTCAGATCAGATATATTAGACAGAGCTGTCAGATCAGATATATTAGACAGATCAGATATATTAGACAGAGTTGTTAGTCAGATCAGATATATTAGACAGAGTTGTCAGATCAGATATATTAGACAGATCAGATATATTAGGCAGATCAGATATATTAGACAGAGCTGTTAGATCAGATATATTAGACAGAGTTGTCAGATCAGATATATTAGGCAGATCAGATATATTAGGCAGATCAGATATATTAGACAGAGCTGTCAGATCAGATATATTAGACAGATCAGATATATTAGACAGAGTTGTCAGATCAGATATATTAGACAGATCGGATATATTAGGCAGAGTTGTTAGTCAGATCAGATATATTAGACAGAGTTGTCAGATCAGATATATTAGACAGATCAGATATATTAGACAGAGTTGTTAGTCAGATCAGATATATTAGACAGAGTTGTCAGATCAGATATATTAGACAGAGTTGTCAGATCAGATATATTAGACAGAGTTGTTAGTCAGATCAGATATATTAGACAGAGTTGTCAGATCAGATATATTAGGCAGATCAGATATATTAGACAGAGCTGTCAGATCAGATATATTAGACAGATCAGATATATTAGACAGAGTTGTCAGATCAGATATATTAGACAGATCGGATATATTAGGCAGAGTTGTTAGTCAGATCAGATATATTAGACAGAGCTGTCAGATCAGATATATTAGGCAGATCAGATATATTAGACAGAGTTGTTAGTCAGATCAGATATATTAGACAGAGTTGTCAGATCAGATATATTAGACAGGTCAGATATATTAGACAGAGCTGTCAGATCAGATATATTAGACAGATCAGATATATTAGACAGATCAGATATATTAGACAGAGCTGTTAGATCAGATATATTAGACAGAGCTGTCAGATCAGATATATTAGACAGAACTGTCAGATCAGATATATTAGACAGAGCTGTCAGATCAGATATATTAGACAGAGCTGTCAGATCAGATATATTAGACAGAGTTGTCAGATCAGATATATTAGACAGAGTTGTCAGATCAGATATATTAGACAGAGTTGTCAGATCAGATATATTAGACAGAGCTGTCAGATCAGATATATTAGACAGATCAGATATATTAGACAGAGTTGTCAGATCAGATATATTAGGCAGATCAGATATATTAGACAGAGTTGTTAGTCAGATCAGATATATTAGACAGAGTTGTTAGTCAGATCAGATATATTAGACAGAGTTGTCAGATCAGATATATTAGACAGAGTTGTTAGTCAGATCAGATATATTAGACAGAGCTGTCAGATCAGATATATTAGGCAGATCAGATATATTAGACAGAGTTGTTAGTCAGATCAGATATATTAGACAGAGTTGTCAGATCAGATATATTAGACAGGTCAGATATATTAGACAGGTCAGATATATTAGACAGAGCTGTCAGATCAGATATATTAGACAGATCAGATATATTAGACAGATCAGATATATTAGACAGAGCTGTCAGATCAGATATATTAGACAGAGCTGTCAGATCAGATATATTAGACAGAGCTGTCAGATCAGATATATTAGACAGAGCTGTCAGATCAGATATATTAGACAGAGCTGTCAGATCTGATATATTAGACAGAGTTGTCAGATCAGATATATTAGACAGAGCTGTCAGATCAGATATATTAGACAGAGTTGTCAGATCAGATATATTAGACAGAGTTGTCAGATCAGATATATTAGACAGAGTTGTCAGATCAGATATATTAGACAGAGTTGTCAGATCAGATATATTAGGCAGATCAGATATATTAGACAGAGTTGTTAGTCAGATCAGATATATTAGACAGAGTTGTCAGATCAGATATATTAGACAGAGTTGTCAGATCAGATATATTAGACAGAGTTGTTAGATCAGATATATTAGACAGAGTTGTTAGTCAGATCAGATATATTAGACAGAGTTGTCAGATCAGATATATTAGGCAGATCAGATATATTAGGCAGATCAGATATATTAGACAGAGCTGTCAGATCAGATATATTAGACAGATCAGATATATTAGACAGAGTTGTCAGATCAGATATATTAGGCAGATCAGATATATTAGACAGAGTTGTTAGTCAGATCAGATATATTAGACAGAGCTGTCAGATCAGATATATTAGGCAGATCAGATATATTAGACAGAGTTGTTAGTCAGATCAGATATATTAGACAGAGCTGTCAGATCAGATATATTAGGCAGATCAGATATATTAGACAGAGTTGTCAGATCAGATATATTAGACAGATCAGATATATTAGACAGATCAGATATATTAGACAGAGTTGTCAGATCAGATATATTAGACAGATCAGATATATTAGACAGAGCTGTCAGATCAGATATATTAGTCAGATCAGATATATTAGACAGATCAGATATATTAGACAGAGTTGTTAGTCAGATCAGATATATTAGACAGAGCTGTTAGATCAGATATGTTAGACAGATCAGATATATTAGACAGAGCTGTCAGATCAGATATATTAGACAGATCATATCAAGTAGACAGAGCTGTCACACACTTCAAAACAAGTACCCAGATCTAGGACCAGATTTCACCACAAACACATGAGTGTTAAAAACAAGTACAACTGATCCAAAATATGTGTTTCTGAGGCTAAACCCCTTCCAACGCTCCACCAATCCCGTCACTGCCCATCTAGTCATCTAGAGGCAGGCATAACTAATCAACAAAGAGGATGGGATGAGCTGAAAACATGACTGGAAAACATCAAAGAGAATACCAACTGCAACCCCCTCTAGACATCGAATAATCAATATCCTTTGCGTCATGCGAATGACTAATTAATGACCCCATAACGGGCTGTTAGTAATGGGCTGTAATGCAACGTGCGTGAAGGACTCCATGCATTGCTTCAGGTAAGGAGAACGAGAGGAGAACGTTCCGCAGCCTGACCTGGTTCCTATTGGCCAGCTCTCGTCATGTAGAAATCCTTTTGTTTTTAGCTTTGTTGAATGATAAACAATGCTTTCCCTGTTTAACAGCGAGGGATGGAGGAAAAACAAAGGCTACTGTGTCAAACTAATGTTGAGATGTCAGAACACCGACAATAAACAACAACAACAAGAAAAACGTTAAATTGAGGACACAAGTGCGGGTAGAGATAAAGATGATTCTCCCGACGTCTACGAGAACCGCGGCGATGATGCGCGTAGAATGTCAAATCATACACAAAACTGCCATAGAACGGCCACGTGATAAACCGGATCACTTCTATAGCAGAGAGCGTTTCTGTATACCGGCGGTCGGTGGAATTCTGAGAACTAAACCAGCCAACTCTTGAGTTCGCAAAGATGCATAGTAACTCATTCATCCAGCACGAACAGCCCCAGGCACCGCTTCGCTGAAAAGGGTCCGTTATTCTGACCGGGCTTCGGTTTTAATGAATGACCGGTAACAGCACACAAGTTCTAATAAATATTTCGGTGCAAAAAAATATTTTAGTTTTATATTGGGTCCAAAAATAGAATATATTCATCATATTGAAGGCTATAGGTTATCATGTTTTCAAACAAAGGACATTTAACTTCCAGCAACCCACAGAAGGAGGTAGCCTGATTCACCATCCTCTGCCTTTCTAACCCGACTGAATAAACCATAAATATACAAGAACCAAAAACATGATCACATAGGATACGGTTGAAATGTAACATACCATGAAGTCCTCTTGAAGTCGGCAGCTTTCAACACGAGTCGGCGTTAAACAAGTGTTCTAGCGTTCCGCGGATATAATTCCATGTCGGTTTCGACAACAACTGATATTCAATGGTCCTTCTGATTTCATGTTCATCTTTTGACAGTCGATGCCATGGCTAGAACTTCCGTGACCTTATTTCGAATATGTGCGTCTTTTGTGTTGTGACAGCGCGTGCTGTGTCTTCTTTTCCGGACTGGATCGGAGTGAACGACCTTTCCGAATCATAGAGGGGCTCTCTCTTCTCTCGCAGTGATTTTCCAAGTTGTTGCCTCGCTAGACGGGAGAGGTGGGAGGGGGGGGGGGGGGGGTTCCTGGGGAAGGGCACCAGGAGAGGAGGGGGTGAGGGGAAACAGAAATGAACAGCTGCTTGCTTCTCGCATCAGGAGTCAGTTGAAATATATTAATTTCATAAAACAATTTGATCAGTGTAGATTATTAACAGGATTTCATTTTGTAGACTAACATTCAACATGAGCTTTTTGAAGGCTTGGCGGTTTGAGAACTCCATGCTTTTTAAATTTGTGATGACTATACAGATGCAGGATCTTAATTTGATCACCCTGATACAGGAGGAACATTCCTGCATGCAGGGAATTTAAAACCTGCGTGTATATGATGTTTTTAAAAGGCTTCTGAAGTTGGTAGCAGGGAGACAGGCAGGAGCCTGCTGTGTAGAGACAGGGGTACCACAGATGGAGCGTTGGTAGCAGTAGCCTGCTGTGTAGAGACAGGGGTACCACGGCTGGAGCGTTGGTAGCAGGTAGCAGTAGCCTGCTGTGTAGAGACAGGGGTACCACAGATGGAGCGTTGGTAGCAGTAGCCTGCTGTGTAGAGACAGGGGTACCACGGCTGGAGCGTTGGTAGCAGGTAGCAGTAGCCTGCTGTGTAGAGACAGGGGTACCACAGATGGAGCGTTGGTAGCAGGAGCCTGCTGTGTAGAGACAGGGGTACCACGGCTGGAGCGTTGGTAGCAGGTAGCAGTAGCCTGCTGTGTAGAGACAGGGGTACCACGGCTGGAGCGTTGGTAGCAGGTAGCAGGAGCCTGCTGTGTAGAGACAGGGGTACCACGGCTGGAGCGTTGGTAGCAGGTAGCAGTAGCCTGCTGTGTAGAGACAGGGGTACCACAGATGGAGCGTTGGTAGCAGGTAGCAGTAGCCTGCTGTGTAGAGACAGGGGTACCACGGATGGAGAGTTGGTAGCAGGTAGCAGTAGCCTGCTGTGTAGAGACAGGGGTACCACAGATGGAGCGTTGGTAGCAGGTAGCAGTAGCCTGCTGTGTAGAGACAGGGGTACCACGGATGGAGCGTTGGTAGCAGGTAGCAGTAGCCTGCTGTGTAGAGACAGGGGTACCACGGATGGAGCGTTGGTAGCAGGTAGCAGTAGCCTGGGTGCCAATCTGTTTGTGCTCTCATGTCAACTCTTTATGGAATTATCATGTCATGCCAATGACAGCAATGGATGCCTCACCAGAGGTGATAAAGCCCAAACTGATCTGGGACCAAGGCTAACTCACCAGAGTGGATAGAGCCCAAACTGATCTGGGACCAAGGCTACCTCACCAGAGTGGATAGAGTCCAAACTGATCTGGGACCAAGGCTACCTCACCAGAGTGGATAGAGCCCAAACTGATCTGGGACCAAGGCTACCTCACCAGAGTGGATAGAGCCCAAACTGATCTGGGACCAAGGCTACCTCGCCAGAGAGGATAGAGCCCAAACTGATCTGGGACCAAGGATACCTCACCAGAGTGGATAGAGTCCAAACTGATCTGGGACCAAGGCTACCTCACCAGAGTGGATAGAGCCCAAACTGATCTGGGACCAAGGCTACCTCGCCAGAGAGGATAGAGCCCAAACTGATCTGAGACCAAGGCTACCTCACCAGAGTGGATAGAGCCCAAACTGATCTGGGACCAAGGCTACCTCGCCAGAGAGGATAGAGCCCAAACTGATCTGAGACCAAGGCTACCTCAAATCAAATCAAATTGTATTTGTCACATACACATGGTTAGCATATGTTAGTGCGAGTGTAGCGAAATGCTTGTGCTTCTAGTTCCGACAATGCAGTAATAACCAACAAGTAATCTAACTAACAATTCCAAAACTACTGTCTTATACACAGTGTAAGGGGATAAAGAATATGTACACCAGAGTCTTATATTGAGAATCCTAATACAAGGCTTCTGCCTACTAATACCGGTGTCCTGTATTGTCCTTATGTCTTGTAGTATGTCTCTGTGTCCTGTATTGTCCTTATCTCATGTAGTGTCTCTCTAAGTGTCCTGTATTGTCCTTATGTCTTGTAGTATGTCTCTAAGTGTCTTGTATTGTAAATAAAGACAAAGTCAGTCAACATGTCTGTCTGCGTGGAGCTGAGCGCTGAGCGCTGAGCAGAAAGTCAGTCAACATGTCTGTCTGCGTGGAGCTGAGCACTGAGCAGAAAGTCAGTCAACATGTCTGTCTGTGTGGAGCTGAGCGCTGAGCAGAAGGTCAGTCAACATGTCTGTCTGCGTGGAGCTGAGCCCTGAGCAGAAGGTCAGTCAACATGTCTGTCTGCGTGGAGCTGAGCAGAAGGTCAGTCAACATGTCTGTCTGCGTGGAGCTGAGCGCTGAGCAGAAGGTCAGTCAACATGTCTGTCTGCGTGGAGCTGAGCACTGAGCAGAAGGTCAGTCAACATGTCTGTCTGCGTGGACCTGAGCCCTGAGCAGAAGGTCAGTCAACATGTCTGTCTGCGTGGAGCTGAGCCCTGAGCAGAAGGTCAGTCAACATGTCTGTCTGCGTGGAGCTGAGCCCTGAGCAGAAGGTCAGTCAACATGTCTGTCTGTGTGGAGCTGAGCGCTGAGCAGATCTGGTTTTAAAGAGGAACCGTATCTCCAGCAGACGTGGGGTGAAATCAATTGAAGAAATCTCCCCGGTGATTCATTTTTATCTCAGGGTAGTGACATCCAGACCGTCTTACTCAGTCTGAGACATAAATCACAGTTTGAATGGATCTGCCTGGGTGGGATTACAGTCCCTAGTTTGAATGGATCTGCCTGGGTGGGATTACGGTCCCTAGTTTGAATGGTTCTCTCTGGGTGGGATTACAGTCCCTGGTTTGAATGGATCTGCCTGGGTGGGATTACAGTCCCTAGTTTGAATGGATCTGCCTGGGTGGGATTACAGTCCCTGGTTTGAATGGATCTGCCTGGGCGGGATTACAGTCCCTGGTTTGAATGGATCTGCCTGGGTGGGATTACAGTCCCTAGTTTGAATGGATCTGCCTGGGTGGGATTACAGTCCCTGGTTTGAATGGATCTGCCTGGGCGGGATTACAGTCCCTGGTTTGAATGGATCTGCCTGGGTGGGATTACAGTCCCTAGTTTGAATGGATCTGCCTGGGTGGGATTACAGTCCCTGGTTTGAATGGATCTGCCTGGGTGGGATTACAGTCCCTAGTTTGAATGGATCTGCCTGGGTGGGATTACAGTCCCTGGTTTGAATGGATCTGCCTGGGTGGGATTACAGTCCCTGGTTTGAATGGATCTGCCTGGGTGGGATTACGGTCCCTGGTTTGAATCCCTGGTGTCCATTTTATTATGAATGACGGCTCACTCATTCAGCCAGAGGAATATACACACACACACACACACGCACACATGCATGCACACACACACACACACACGCACGCACAGTGGGAGTTAAACTGAATAATCTAATGATCTGTTTAATATGATAAGAACAATGTATTTATTTAATATGACAACAAATGGGGTTATATCACGACAGGATAAACATGAAGGAATATTGTAAAGTATTGTAAACGTTAATGAACCAATGGGGAAATATCACGACAGGGTTATCATTTACACTGTGTGTCCATAGCAAACAATACTGAAACTGTTTCATTAGATAAAACCAACCAACACATTCAAAATGTGCTTTTTCCAATGATTTATTGTCATGGTTCAGCTCATCTTGGTGCAGTACATGGGCCCTGGTCTATAGTAGTGTTCTATATAGGGCCCTGGTCTAAAGTAGTACACTATATAGGGCCCTGGTCTAAAGTAGTGTACTATATAGGGCCCTGGTCTATAGTAGTGTACTATATAGGGCCCTGGTCTATAGTAGTGTACTATATAGGGCCCTGGTCTATAGTAGTGTACTATATAGGGCCCTGGTCTATAGTAGTGTTCTATATAGGGCCCTGGTCTAAAGTAGTACACTATATAGGGCCCTGGTCTAAAGTAGTACACTATATAGGGCCCTGGTCTATAGTAGTGTACTATATAGGGCCCTGGTCTAAAGTAGTACACTATATAGGGCCCTGGTCTAAAGTAGTACACTATATAGGGCCCTGGTCTAAAGTAGTGCACTATATAGGGCCCTGGTCTAAAGTAGTACACTATATAGGGCCCTGGTCTAAAGTAGTGCACTATATAGGGCCCTGGTCTAAAGTAGTACACTATATAGGGCCCTGGTCTAAAGTAGTGCACTATATAGGGCCCTGGTCTAAAGTAGTACACTATATAGGGCCCTGGTCTAAAGTAGTGCACTATATAGGGAATAGGGCTCTGGTATAAAGTAGTGCACTATATAGGGAATAGGGCCCTGGTCTAAAGTAGTGCACTATATAGGGAATAGGGCTCTGGTCTAAAGTAGTGCACTATATAGGGTGCATGTGCCTTGGTCTAAAGTAGTGCACTACATAGGGAATAGGGGTGTCATTTAAGAGGCAGTCTTAGTGTGCACTTTACCCACATTTCATTCCGTATAACAAACGTAATGGGTCTAGTTTTTTTTTAATAGCGATCTGGTAATGTGATCTGGTCTGGTCCTCAGGCTAGGAAGGTCTACCATTTGGCTACAGGCAATGATTCACCCAGATAGATGTCTAGCTGTCTGCCTAGCCTGATGTCTGTGGTGTGAGAGAGAGAGAGAGAGAGAGAGAGAGAGAGAGAGAGAGAGAGAGAGAGAGAGAGAGAGAGAGAGAGAGAGAGAGAGAGAGAGAGAGAGAGAGAGAGAGAGAGAGAGAGAGAGAGAGAGAGAGAGAGAGAGAGAGAGAGAGAGAGAGAGAGAGAGAGAGAGAGAGAGAGAGAGAGAGAGAGAGAGAGAGAGAGAGAGAGAGAGAGAGAGAGAAGAGAGAGAGAGAGAGAGAGAGAGAGAGAGAGAGAGAGAGAGAGAGAGAGAGAGAGAGAGAGAGAGAGAGAGAGAGAGAGAGAGAGAGAGAGAGAGAGAGAGAGAGAGAGAGAGAGAGAGAGAGAGAGAGAGAGAGAGAGAGAGAGAGAGAGAGAGAGAGAGAGAGAGAGAGAGAGAGAGAGAAACCAATAAATACATCTACTCAATAACATTGTATCTTTCAAATGATCCTTCTCAAAATCTTTTGTATATTGTCCAATACAATAAACTGGTGGTGACCGACCCAGGGGGTCCTGGATGGTGACTGGCCTGGTGGTGACTGGCCTAGGGGGTCCTGGTGGAGACAGGCCTAGGGGGTCCTGGATGGTGACTGGCCTGGTGGTGACTGGCCTGGAGGGTCCTGGTGGTGACAGGCCTAGGGGGTCCTGGTGGTGACTGGCCTGGTGGTGACTGGCCTGGAGGGTCCTGGTGGTGACAGGCCTAGGGGGTCCTGGTGGTGACTGGCCTTGGGGGTCCTGGATGGTGACTGGCCTGGAGGGTCCTGGTGGTGACTGGCCTGGAGGGTCCTGGTGGTGACAGGCTTAGGGGGTCCTGGTGGTGACTGGCCTGGAGGGTCCTGGTGGTGACAGGCCTAGGGGGTCCTGGTGGTGACTGGCCTGGTGGTGACTAGCCTAGGGGGTCCTGGTGGAGACAGGCCTAGGGGGTCCTGGATGGTGACTGGCCTGGTGGTGACTGGCCTGGAGGGTCCTGGTGGTGACAGGCCTAGGGGGTCCTGGTGGTGACTGGCCTGGTGGTGACTAGCTTAGGGGGTCCTGGTGGAGACAGGCCTAGGGGGTCCTGGATGGTGACTGGCCTGGTGGTGACTGGCCTGGAGGGTCCTGGTGGTGACAGGCCTAGGGGGTCCTGGTGGTGACTGGCCTGGTAGTGACAGGCCTAGGGGGTCCTGGTGGTGACTGGCCTGGTGGTGACTGGCCTGGTGGTGACTGTCCTGGTGGTGACAGGCCTAGGGGGTCCTGGTGGAGACAGGCCTAGGGGGTCCTGGTGGTGACAGGCCTAGGAGGTCCTGGTGGTGACAGGCCTATGGGGTCCTGGTGGTGACAGGCCTAGGGGGTCCTGGTGGTGACTGGCCTATGGGGTCCTGGTGGTGACAGGCCTAGAGGGTCCTGGTGGTGACTGGCCTAGGAGGTCCTGGTGGTGACAGGCCTAGGGGGTCCTGGTGGTGACAGGCCTAGGAGGTCCTGATGGTGACAGGCCTAGGGGTTCCTGGTGGTGACAGGCCTAGGGGGTCCTGGTGGTGACAGGCCTATGGGGTCCTGGTGGTGACAGGCCTAGGGGGTCCTGGTGGTGACTGGCCTAGGAGGTCCTGGTGGTGACAGGCCTAGGGGGTCCTGGTGGTGACAGGCCTAGGAGGTCCTGATGGTGACAGGCCTAGGGGTTCCTGGTGGTGACAGGCCTAGGGGGTCCTGGTGGTGACAGGCCTAGGGGGTCCTGGTGGTGAGAGGCCTATGGGGTCCTGGTGGTGACAGGCCTATGGGGTCCTAGTGGTGACAGGCCTATGGGGTCCTGGTGGTGACAGGCCTATGGGGTCCTGGTGGTGACAGGCCTAGGAGGTCCTGGTGGTGACTGGCCTGGTAGTGACAGGCCTAGGGGGTCCTGGTTGTGACAGGCCTAGGGGGTCCTGGTGGTGACAGGCCTAGTGTGTCCTGGATGGTGACTGGCCTGGTGGTGACTGGCCTGGTGGTGACTAGCCTAGGGGGTCCTGGTGGAGACAGGCCTAGGGGGTCCTGGTGGTGACAGGCCTAGGAGGTCCTGATGGTGACAGGCCTAGGGGTTCCTGGTGGTGACAGGCCTAGGGGGTCCTGGTGGTGACAGGCCTAGGGGGTCCTGGTGGTGAGAGGCCTATGGGGTCCTGGTGGTGACAGGCCTATGGGGTCCTGGTGGTGACAGGCCTATGGGGTCCTGGTGGTGACAGGCCTAGGAGGTCCTGGTGGTGACTGGCCTGGTAGTGACAGGCCTAGGGGGTCCTGGTTGTGACAGGCCTAGGGGGTCCTGGTGGTGACAGGCCTAGTGTGTCCTGGATGGTGACTGGCCTGGTGGTGACTGGCCTGGTGGTGACTAGCCTAGGGGGTCCTGGTGGAGACAGGCCTAGGGGGTCCTGGTGGTGACAGGCCTAGGAGGTCCTGATGGTGACAGGCCTAGGGGTTCCTGGTGGTGACAGGCCTAGGGGGTCCTGGTGGTGACAGGCCTAGGGGGTCCTGGTGGTGAGAGGCCTATGGGGTCCTGGTGGTGACAGGCCTATGGGGTCCTGGTGGTGACAGGCCTATGGGGTCCTGGTGGTGACAGGCCTAGGAGGTCCTGGTGGTGACTGGCCTGGTAGTGACAGGCCTAGGGGGTCCTGGTTGTGACAGGCCTAGGGGGTCCTGGTGGTGACAGGCCTAGTGTGTCCTGGATGGTGACTGGCCTGGTGGTGACTGGCCTGGTGGTGACTAGCCTAGGGGGTCCTGGTGGAGACAGGCCTAGGGGGTCCTGGATGGTGACTGGCCTGGTGGTGACTGGCCTGGAGGGTCCTGGTGGTGACAGGCCTAGGGGGTCCTGGTGGTGACTGGCCTGGTGGTGACTAGCCTAGGGGGTCCTGGTGGAGACAGGCCTAGGGGGTCCTGGATGGTGACTGGCCTGGTGGTGACTGGCCTGGAGGGTCCTGGTGGTGACAGGCCTAGGGGGTCCTGGTGGTGACTGGCCTGGTGGTGACTAGCCTAGGGGGTCCTGGTGGAGACAGGCCTAGGGGGTCCTGGATGGTGACTGGCCTGGTGGTGACTGGCCTGGAGGGTCCTGGTGGTGACAGGCCTAGGGGGTCCTGGTGGTGACTGGCCTAGGGGGTCCTGGATGGTGACTGGCCTGGTGGTGACTGGCCTGGAGGGTCCTGGTGGTGACAGGCCTAGGGGGTCCTGGTGGTGACTGGCCTGGTAGTGACAGGCCTAGGGGGTCCTGGTGGTGACAGGCCTAGGAGGTCCTGGTGGTGACTGGCCTAGGGGGTCCTGGATGGTGACTGGCCTGGTGGTGACTGGCCTGGAGGGTCCTGGTGGTGACAGGCCTAGGGGGTCCTGGTGGTGACTGGCCTGGTAGTGACAGGCCTAGGGGGTCCTGGTGGTGACAGGCCTAGGAGGTCCTGGTGGTGACTGGCCTGGTAGTGACAGGCCTAGGGGGTCCTGGTGGTGACAGGCCTAGGGGGTCCTGGTGGTGACAGGCCTAGTGTGTCCTGGATGGTGACTGGCCTGGTGGTGACTGGCCTGGTGGTGACTAGCCTAGGGGGTCCTGGTGGAGACAGGCCTAGGGGGTCCTGGATGGTGACTGGCCTGGTGGTGACTGGCCTGGAGGGTCCTGGTGGTGACAGGCCTAGGGGGTCCTGGTGGTGACTGGCCTGGTGGTGACTAGCCTAGGGGGTCCTGGTGGAGACAGGCCTAGGGGGTCCTGGATGGTGACTGGCCTGGTGGTGACTGGCCTGGAGGGTCCTGGTGGTGACAGGCCTAGGGGGTCCTGGTGGTGACTGGCCTGGTGGTGACTAGCCTAGGGGGTCCTGGTGGAGACAGGCCTAGGGGGTCCTGGATGGTGACTGGCCTGGTGGTGACTGGCCTGGAGGGTCCTGGTGGTGACAGGCCTAGGGGGTCCTGGTGGTGACTGGCCTAGGGGGTCCTGGATGGTGACTGGCCTGGTGGTGACTGGCCTGGAGGGTCCTGGTGGTGACAGGCCTAGGGGGTCCTGGTGGTGACTGGCCTGGTAGTGACAGGCCTAGGGGGTCCTGGTGGTGACTGGCCTAGGGGTCCTGGATGGTGACTGGCCTGGTGGTGACTGGCCTGGAGGGTCCTGATGGTGACTGGCCTGGAGGGTCCTGGTGGTGACTGGCCTGGAGGGTCCTGGTGGTGACAGGCCTAGGGGGTCCTGGTGGTGACTGGCCTGGAGGGTCCTGGTGGTGACTGGCCTGGAGGGTCCTGGTGGTGACTGGCCTGGTGGTGACTGGCCTGGTAGTGACAGGCCTAGGGGGTCCTGGTTGTGACAGGCCTAGGGGGTCCTGGTGGTGACAGGCCTAGTGTGTCCTGGATGGTGACTGGCCTGGTGGTGACTGGCCTGGAGGGTCCTGATGGTGACTGGCCTGGAGGGTCCTGGTGGTGACTGGCCTGGAGGGTCCTGGTGGTGACAGGCCTAGGGGGTCCTGGTGGTGACTGGCCTGGAGGGTCCTGGTGGTGACTGGCCTGGAGGGTCCTGGTGGTGACTGGCCTGGTGGTGACTGGCCTGGTAGTGACAGGCCTAGGGGGTCCTGGTTGTGACAGGCCTAGGGGGTCCTGGTGGAGACAGGCCTAGGGGGTCCTGGATGGTGACTGGCCTGGTGGTGACTGGCCTGGAGGGTCCTGGTGGTGACAGGCCTAGGGGGTCCTGGTGGTGACTGGCCTGGTGGTGACTAGCCTAGGGGGTCCTGGTGGAGACAGGCCTAGGGGGTCCTGGATGGTGACTGGCCTGGAGGGTCCTGGTGGTGACAGGCCTAGGGGGTCCTGGTGGTGACTGGCCTGGTGGTGACTAGCCTAGGGGGTCCTGGTGGAGACAGGCCTAGGGGGTCCTGGATGGTGACTGGCCTGGTGGTGACTGGCCTGGAGGGTCCTGGTGGTGACAGGCCTAGGGGGTCCTGGTGGTGACTGGCCTGGTGGTGACTAGCCTAGGGGGTCCTGGTGGAGACAGGCCTAGGGGGTCCTGGATGGTGACTGGCCTGGTGGTGACTGGCCTGGAGGGTCCTGGTGGTGACAGGCCTAGGGGGTCCTGGTGGTGACTGGCCTAGGGGGTCCTGGATGGTGACTGGCCTGGTGGTGACTGGCCTGGAGGGTCCTGGTGGTGACAGGCCTAGGGGGTCCTGGTGGTGACTGGCCTGGTAGTGACAGGCCTAGGGGGTCCTGGTGGTGACTGGCCTAGGGGTCCTGGATGGTGACTGGCCTGGTGGTGACTGGCCTGGAGGGTCCTGATGGTGACTGGCCTGGAGGGTCCTGGTGGTGACTGGCCTGGAGGGTCCTGGTGGTGACAGGCCTAGGGGGTCCTGGTGGTGACTGGCCTGGAGGGTCCTGGTGGTGACTGGCCTGGAGGGTCCTGGTGGTGACTGGCCTGGTGGTGACTGTCCTGGTGGTGACAGGCCTAGGGGGTCCTGGTGGTGACAGGCCTATGGGGTCCTGGTGGTGACTGGCCTAGGGGGTCCTGGTGGTGAGAGGCCTAGGGGGTCCTGGTGGTGACAGACTTAGGGGGTCCTGGTGGTGACAGGCCTATGGGGTCCTGGTGGTGACTGGCCTAGGGGGTCCTGGTGGTGAGAGGCCTAGGGGGTCCTGGTGGTGACAGACCTAGGGGGTCCTGGTGGTGACTGGCCTAGGCGGTCCTGGTGGTGAGAAGCCTAGGGGGTCCTGGTGGTGACAGACCTAGGGGGTCCTGGTGGTGACTGGCCTAGGGGGTCCTGGTGGTGAGAGGCCTAGGGGGTCCTGGTGGTGACAGGCCTAGGAGGTCCTGGTGGTGACTGGCCTGGTAGTGACAGGCCTAGGGGGTCCTGGTGGATACAGGCCTAGGGGGTCCTGGTGGTGACAGGCCTAGGGGGTCCTGGTGGTGTCTGGCCTAGGGGGTCCTGGTGGTGACAGGCCTAGGGGGTCCTGGTGGTGACAGACCTAGGGGGTCCTGGTGGTGTCTGGCCTAGGGGGTCCTGGTGGTGACAGGCCTAGGGGGTCCTGGTGGTGACTGGCCTAGGGGGTCCTGGTGATGACAGGCCTAGGGGGTCCTGGTGGTGACAGGCCTAGGGGGTCCTGGTGGTGTCTGGCCTAGGGGGTCCTGGTGGTGACAGGCCTAGGGGGTCCTGGTGGTGACTGGCCTAGGGGGTCCTGGTGATGACAGGCCTGGTGGTGACAGGCCTAGGGGGGCATGGTGGTGACTGTCCTGGTGGAGACAGGCCTAGGGGGCCCTGGTGGTGACAGGCCTAGGGGGTCCTGGTGGTGACAGGCCTAGTGGGTCCTGGTGGTGACTGGCCTGGTGGTGACTAGCATAGGGAGTCCTGGTGGTGACAGGCCTAGAGGGTCCTGGTGGTGACTGGCCTAGGGGGTCCTGGTGATGACAGGCCTGGTGGTGACAGGCCTAGGGGGTCCTGGTGGTGACAGGCTTAGTGGGTCCTGGTGGTGACAGGCCTAGGGGGTCCTGGTGGTGACAGGCCTAGGGGGTCCTGGTGGTGACAGGCCTAGGGGTCCTGGTGGTGACTGGCCTGGTGGTGACTAGCCTAGGGGGTCCTGGTGGAGACAGGCCTAGGGTGTCCTGGATGGTGACTGGCCTGGTGGTGACTGGCCTGGAGGGTCCTGGTGGTGACAGGCCTAGGGGGTCCTGGTGGTGACTGGCCTAGGGGGTCCTGGATGGTGACTGGCCTGGTGGTGACTGGCCTGGAGGGTCCTGGTGGTGACAGGCCTAGGGGGTCCTGGTGGTGACTGGCCTGGTAGTGACAGGCCTAGGGGGTCCTGGTGGTGACTGGCCTAGGGGTCCTGGATGGTGACTGGCCTGGTGGTGACTGGCCTGGAGGGTCCTGATGGTGACTGGCCTGGAGGGTCCTGGTGGTGACTGGCCTGGAGGGTCCTGGTGGTGACAGGCCTAGGGGGTCCTGGTGGTGACTGGCCTGGAGGGTCCTGGTGGTGACTGGCCTGGAGGGTCCTGGTGGTGACTGGCCTGGTGGTGACTGGCCTGGTAGTGACAGGCCTAGGGGGTCCTGGTTCTGACAGGCCTAGGGGGTCCTGGTGGTGACAGGCCTAGTGTGTCCTGGATGGTGACTGGCCTGGTGGTGACTGGCCTGGTGGTGACTAGCCTAGGGGGTCCTGGTGGAGACAGGCCTAGGGGGTCCTGGATGGTGACTGGCCTGGTGGTGACTGGCCTGGAGGGTCCTGGTGGTGACAGGCCTAGGGGGTCCTGGTGGTGACTGGCCTGGTGGTGACTAGCCTAGGGGGTCCTGGTGGAGACAGGCCTAGGGGGTCCTGGATGGTGACTGGCCTGGTGGTGACTGGCCTGGAGGGTCCTGGTGGTGACAGGCCTAGGGGGTCCTGGTGGTGACTGGCCTGGTGGTGACTAGCCTAGGGGGTCCTGGTGGAGACAGGCCTAGGGGGTCCTGGATGGTGACTGGCCTGGTGGTGACTGGCCTGGAGGGTCCTGGTGGTGACAGGCCTAGGGGGTCCTGGTGGTGACTGGCCTGGTGGTGACTAGCCTAGGGGGTCCTGGTGGAGACAGGCCTAGGGGGTCCTGGATGGTGACTGGCCTGGTGGTGACTGGCCTGGAGGGTCCTGGTGGTGACAGGCCTAGGGGGTCCTGGTGGTGACTGGCCTAGGGGGTCCTGGATGGTGACTGGCCTGGTGGTGACTGGCCTGGAGGGTCCTGGTGGTGACAGGCCTAGGGGGTCCTGGTGGTGACTGGCCTGGTAGTGACAGGCCTAGGGGGTCCTGGTGGTGACTGGCCTAGGGGTCCTGGATGGTGACTGGCCTGGTGGTGACTGGCCTGGAGGGTCCTGATGGTGACTGGCCTGGAGGGTCCTGGTGGTGACTGGCCTGGAGGGTCCTGGTGGTGACAGGCCTAGGGGGTCCTGGTGGTGACTGGCCTGGAGGGTCCTGGTGGTGACTGGCCTGGAGGGTCCTGGTGGTGACTGGCCTGGTGGTGACTGTCCTGGTGGTGACAGGCCTAGGGGGTCCTGGTGGTGACAGGCCTATGGGGTCCTGGTGGTGACTGGCCTAGGGGGTCCTGGTGGTGAGAGGCCTAGGGGGTCCTGGTGGTGACAGACTTAGGGGGTCCTGGTGGTGACAGGCCTATGGGGTCCTGGTGGTGACTGGCCTAGGGGGTCCTGGTGGTGAGAGGCCTAGGGGGTCCTGGTGGTGAGAGGCCTAGGGGGTCCTGGTGGTGACAGACCTAGGGGGTCCTGGTGGTGACTGGCCTAGGTGGTCCTGGTGGTGAGAAGCCTAGGGGGTCCTGGTGGTGACAGACCTAGGGGGTCCTGGTGGTGACTGGCCTAGGGGGTCCTGGTGGTGAGAGGCCTAGGGGGTCCTGGTGGTGACAGGCCTAGGAGGTCCTGGTGGTGACTGGCCTGGTAGTGACAGGCCTAGGGGGTCCTGGTGGATACAGGCCTAGGGGGTCCTGGTGGTGACAGGCCTAGGGGGTCCTGGTGGTGTCTGGCCTAGGGGGTCCTGGTGGTGACAGGCCTAGGGGGTCCTGGTGGTGACTGGCCTAGGGGGTCCTGGTGATGACAGGCCTGGTGGTGACAGGCCTAGGGGGGCATGGTGGTGACTGTCCTGGTGGAGACAGGCCTAGGGGGCCCTGGTGGTGACAGGCCTAGGGGGTCCTGGTGGTGACAGGCCTAGTGGGTCCTGGTGGTGACTGGCCTGGTGGTGACTAGCATAGGGAGTCCTGGTGGTGACAGGCCTAGAGGGTCCTGGTGGTGACTGGCCTAGGGGGTCCTGGTGATGACAGGCCTGGTGGTGACAGGCCTAGGGGGTCCTGGTGGTGACAGGCTTAGTGGGTCCTGGTGGTGACAGGCCTAGGGGGTCCTGGTGGTGACAGGCCTAGGGGGTCCTGGTGGTGACAGGCCTAGGGGTCCTGGTGGTGACTGGCTTGTTGGTGACTGGCCTAGGGGGTCCTGGTGGTGACTGGCCTGGTGGTGACTGGCCTGGTGGTGACTAGCCTAGGGGCCCTGGTGGAGACAGGCCTAGGGGGTCCTGGATGGTGACTGGCCTGGTGGTGACTGGCCTGGAGGGTCCTGGATGGTGACTGGCCTGGTGGTGACTGGCCTGGAGGGTCCTGATGGTGACTGGCCTGGAGGGTCCTCGTGGTGACTGGCCTGGAGGGTCCTGGTGGTGACAGGCCTAGGGGGTCCTGGTGGTGACTGGCCTGGAGGGTCCTGGTGGTGACTGGCCTGGAGGGTCCTGGTGGTGACTGGCCTGGTGGTGACTGTCAAATCAAATCAAATCAAATTTATTTATATAGCCCTTCGTACATCAGCTGATATCTCAAAGTGCTGTACAGAAACCCAGCCTAAAACCCCAAACAGCAAGCAATGCAGGTGGAGAAGCACGGTGGCTAGGAAAAACTCCCTAGAAAGGCCAATACCTAGGAAGAAACCTAGAGAGGAACCAGGCTATGTGGGGTGGCCAGTCCTCTTCTGGCTGTGCCGGGTGGAGATTATAACAGAACATGGTCAAGATGTTCAATGTTCATAAATGACCAGCATGGTCGAATAATAATAAGGCAGAACAGTTGAAACTAGAGCAGCAGCACAGTCAGGTGGAAGTTGAAACTGGAGCAGCAGCATGGCCAGGTAGACTGGGGACAGCAAGGAGTCATCATGTCAGGTAGTCCTGGGGCATGGTCCTAGGGCTCAGGTCAGTTGAAACTGGAACAGCAGCATGGCCAGGTGGACTGGGGACAGCAAGGAGTCATCATGTCAGGTAGTCCTGGGGCATGGTCCTAGGGCTCAGGTCCTCCGAGAGAGAGAAAGAAAGAGAGAAGGAGAGAATTAGAGAACGCACACTTAGATTCACACAGGACACCGAATAGGACAGGAGAGGTACTCCAGATATAACAAACTGACCCCAGCCCCCCGACACATAAACTACTGCAGCATAAATACTGGAGGCTGAGACAGGAGGGGTCAGGAGACACTGTGGCCCCATCCGAGGACACCCCCGGACAGGGCCAAACAGGAAGGATATAACCCCACCCACTTTGCCAAAGCACAGCCCCCACACCACTAGAGGGATATCTTCAACCACCAACCTACCATCCTGAGACAAGGCTGAGTATAGCCCACAAAGATCTCCGCCACGGCACAACCCTGTCCTGGTGGTGACAGGCCTAGGGGGTCCTGGTGGTGACAGACTTAGGGGGTCCTGGTGGTGACAGGCCTATGGGGTCCTGGTGGTGACTGGCCTAGGGGGTCCTGGTGGTGAGAGGCCTAGGGGGTCCTGGTGGTGACAGACCTAGGGGGTCCTGGTGGTGACTGGCCTAGGGGGTCCTGGTGGTGAGAAGCCTAGGGGGTCCTGGTGGTGACTGGCCTAGGGGGTCCTGGTGGTGAGAGGCCTAGGGGGTCCTGGTGGTGACAGGCCTAGGAGGTCCTGGTGGTGACTGGCCTGTTAGTGACAGGCCTAGGGGGTCCTGGTGGATACAGGCCTAGGGGGTCCTGGTGGTGACAGGCCTAGGGGGTCCTGGTGGTGTCTGGCCTAGGGGGTCCTGGTGGTGACAGGCCTAGGGGGTCCTGGTGGTGACTGGCCTAGGGGGTCCTGGTGATGACAGGCCTGGTGGTGACAGGCCTAGGGGGGCATGGTGGTGACTGTCCTGGTGGAGACAGGCCTAGGGGGCCCTGGTGGTGACTGGCCTAGGGGGTCCTGGTGGTGACAGGCCTAGTGGGTCCTGGTGGTGACTGGCCTGGTGGTGACTAGCATAGGGAGTCCTGGTGGTGACAGGCCTAGAGGGTCCTGGTGGTGACTGGCCTAGGGGGTCCTGGTGATGACAGGCCTGGTGGTGACAGGCCTAGGGGGGCCTGGTGGTGACAGGCCTAGGGGGTCCTGGTGGTGACTGTCCTGGTGGAGACAGGCCTAGGGGGTCCTGGTGGTGACAGGCTTAGGGGGTCCTGGTGTTGACAGGCCTAGGGGGTCCTGGTGGTGACAGGCCTAGGGGGTCCTGGTGGTGACTGGCTTGTTGGTGACTGGCCTAGGGGGTCCTGGTGGTGACTGGCCTGGTGGTGACTGGCCTGGGGTGTCCTGGTGGTGACTGGCCTAGCGGGTCCTGGTGGTGACTGGCCTGGGGGGTCCTGGTGGTGACTGGCCTGGTGGTGACTGGCCTAGGGGGTACTGGTGGTGACTGGCCTGGTGGTGACAGGCCTGGTGGTGACAGTGAGTGAGACATATGACCTCCAGGGCTTCACCACTGCTCCACTTCACTACACACACAAGGAGGTTTTGAAACCAGAGACTGGCCATCTTTAGCCCAGTTAGGGCTGTCTTAATTAGTAAACTCTGGAAACTCTGCTGGTACCAGACCAGTCCGTCAATGATGGAATCTCTGCTGGTACCAGACCAGTCTGTCCCTGATGGAAACTCTGTTGGTACCAGACCAGTCTGTCCCTGATGGAAACTCTGCTGGTACCAGACCAGTCCGTCAATGATAGAATCTCTGCTGGTACCAGACCAGTCCGTCCCTGATGGAAACTCTGTTGGTACCAGACCAGTCTGTCCCTGATGGAAACTCTGCTGGTACCAGACAGTCTGTCCCTGATGGAAACTCTGCTGGTACCAGACCAGTCTGTCCCTGATGGAATCTCTGCTGGTACAAGACCAGTCCGTCCCTGATGGAAACTCTGCTGGTACCAGACCAGTCTGTCACCAATGGAAACTCTGCTGGTACCAGGCCAGTCTGTCCCTGATGGAAACTCTGCTGGTACCAGACCAGTCCAGTCCAGTCCGTCCCTGATGGAAACTCTGCTGGTACCAGACCAGTCTGTCCCTGATGGAAACTCTGCTGGTACCAGACCAGTCTGTCCCTGATGGAAACTCTGCTGGTACCAGACCAGTCTGTCCCTGATGGAAATTCTGCTGGTACCAGACCAGTCTGTCCCAGATGGAAACTCTGCTGGTACCAGACCAGTCTGTCACCAATGGAAACTCTGCTGGTACCAGACCAGTCTGTCCCTGATGGAAACTCTGCTGGTACCAGACCAGTCTGTCCCTGATGGAAACTCTGCTGGTACCAGACCAGTCTGTCCCTGATGGAAACTCTGCTGGTACCAGACCAGTCTGTCCCGATGAAAACTCTGCTGGTACCAGACCAGTCTGTCCCGATGAAAACTCTGCTGGTACCAGACCAGTCTGTCCCTGATGGAAACTCTGTTGGTACCAGACCAGTCCGTCCCTGATGGAAACTCCTCAGAGACATCTGGGCTGTAGACACACATAGAGACAGAGTTTGTACTGATTATCAGTGATAACGACCTTATCCACTCTGTGTACGCTACAAACCTGCCTCAATGGAAACTGCAGTCTACATCCTCAGACATGTCATCGTGGTTTAGTGGGAATTCCCCCGTTTGAATGCCTGAGCAGCTGGTTAATCACGGGTTCATGTTGTGGGATGAGGCATGTTTTGTGTATTTCCCCTTGAGCAATATGCCAAAATGTAACATTCTTCCATACATAGGGCATGAGACAGGCCGTCGGTGAGACAATAACCCCAACGACACTCCTCCACACACCGGTAGGCATGGAAACTGCAGTCTACATCCTCAGACATGTCATCGTGGTTTAGGGGGAACTACACTCCTCCACACACCGGTAGGCATGGAAACTGCAGTCTACATCCTCAGACATGTCATCGTGGTTTAGGGGGAACGACACTCCTCCACACACCGGTAGGCATGGAAACTGCAGTCTACATCCTCAAACATGTCATCGTGGTTTAGGGGGAATGACACTCCTCCACACACCGGTAGGCATGGAAACTGCGGTCTACATCCTCAGACACACATATGCAGCTAGCCTGGAGCCTAGAACTGCTCCGTGCTGTCAGGTTTAATAACCAGGCTATCATCATGCCCCTGTGTTGTACTGTATGTTCCCTCATTAACCAGGCTATCATCATGCCCCTGTGTTGTACTGTATGTTCCCTCATTAACCAGGCTATCATCATGCCCCTGTGTTGTACTGTATGTTCCCTCATTAACCAGGCTATCATCATGCCCCTGTGTTGTACTGTATGTCCTCATTAACCAGGCTATCATCATGCCCCTGTGTTGTACTGTATGTTCCCTCATTAACCAGGCTATCAACATGCCCCTGTGTTGTACTGTATGTTCCCTCATTAACCAGGCTATCAACATGCCCCGTTGTACTGTATGTTCCCTCATTAACCAGGCTATCATCATGTCCCTGTGTTGTACTGTATGTTCCCTCATTAACCAGGCTATCAACATGCCCCTGTGTTGTACTGTATGTTCCCTCATTAACCAGGCTATCATCATGCCCCTGTGTTGTACTGTATGTTCTCATTAACCAGGCTATCATCATGCCCCTGTGTTGTACTGTATGTTCCCTCATTAACCAGGCTATCATCATGTCCCTGTGTTGTACTGTATGTCCCCTCATTAACCAGGCTATCATCATGCCCCTGTGTTGTACTGTATGTTCCCTCATTAACCAGGCTATCATCATGCCCAAGTGTTGTACTGTATGTTCCCTCATTAACCAGGCTATCATCATGCCCCTGTGTTGTACTGTATGTTCCCTCATTAACCAGGCTATCAACATGCCCCTGTGTTGTACTGTATGTTCCCTCATTAACCAGGCTATCATCATGTCCCTGTGTTGTACTGTATGTTCCCTCATTAACCAGGCTATCATCATGCCCCCGTGTTGTACTGTATGTTCCCTCATTAACCAGGCTATCATCATGCCCCTGTGTTGTACTGTATGTACTCATTAACCAGGCTATCATCATGCCCCTGTGTTGTACTGTATGTTCTCATTAACCAGGCTATCAACATGCCCCTGCGTTGTACTGTATGTTCCCTCATTAACCAGGCTATCAACATGCCCCTGTGTTGTACTGTATGTTCCCTCATTAACCAGGCTATCAACATGCCCCGTTGTACTGTATGTCCCCTCATTAACCAGGCTATCATCATGCCCCTGTGTTGTACTGTATGTTCCCTCATTAACCAGGCTATCATCATGCCCCTGTGTTGTACTGTATGTTCTCATTAACCAGGCTATCAACATGCCCCTGTGTTGTACTGTATGTTCTCATTAACCAGGCTATCAACATGCCCCTGTGTTGTACTGTATGTTCCCTCATTAACCAGGCTATCATCATGTCCCTGTGTTGTACTGTATGTCCCCTCATTAACCAGGCTATCATCATGCCCCTGTGTTGTACTGTATGTTCCCTCATTAACCAGGCTATCATCATGCCCAAGTGTTGTACTGTATGTTCCCTCATTAACCAGGCTATCATCATGCCCCTGTGTTGTACTGTATGTTCCCTCATTAACCAGGCTATCATCATGACCCTGTGTTGTACTGTATGTCCTCATTAACCAGGCTATCATCATGCCCCTGTGTTGTACTGTATGTTCCCTCATTAACCAGGCTATCATCATGCCCCTGTGTTGTACTGTATGTCCCCTCATTAACCAGGCTATCAACATGCCCCTGTGTTGTACTCTATGTTCCCTCATTAACCAGGCTATCAACATGCCCCTGTGTTGTACTGTATGTCCCCTCATTAACCAGGCTATCAACATGCCCCTGTGTTGTACTCTATGTTCCCTCATTAACCAGGCTATCATCATGCCCCTGTGTTGTACTGTATGTTCCCTCATTAACCAGGCTATCATCATGCCCCTGTGTTGTACTGTATGTTCCCTCATTAACCAGGCTATCAACATGCCCCTGTGTTGTACTGTATGTTCCCTCATTAACCAGGCTATCATCATGCCCCTGTGTTGTACTGTATGTTCCCTCATTAACCAGGCTATCATCATGCCCCTGTGTTGTACTGTATGTTCCCTCATTAACCAGGCTATCAACATGCCCCTGTGTTGTACTGTATGTTCCCTCATTAACCAGGCTATCAACATGCCCCTGTGTTGTACTGTATGTTCCCTCATTAACCAGGCTATCATCATGCCCCTGTGTTGTACTGTATGTTCTCATTAACCAGGCTATCAACATGCCCCTGTGTTGTACTGTATGTTCTCATTAACCAGGCTATCAACATGCCCCTGTGTTGTACTGTATGTTCTCATTAACCAGGCTATCATCATGCCCCTGTGTTGTACTGTATGTACTCATTAACCAGGCTATCAACATGCCCCTGTGTTGTACTGTATGTTCCCTCATTAACCAGGCTATCAACATGCCCCTGCGTTGTACTGTATGTTCCCTCATTAACCAGGCTATCAACATGCCCCTGTTTTGTACTGTATGTTCCCTCATTAACCAGGCTATCAACATGCCCCTGTGTTGTACTGTATGTTCCCTCATTAACCAGGCTATCATCATGCCCCTGCGTTGTACTGTATGTCCTCAGATGAAGAGCTTCTCAGAGCATCACAGTTTGACTCATTATTTCCTACAGTAAACCACACCTGGATCCACAAGGATTACCCTGTTACCTTATATTGCAGTCTCCTCCTTCTGCTATCCTCCTCGTTCTCTTCAACTATCCTCCTCTCATCCCCTCTTCCTCTCATCCCCTACTCATCTCCTCATCCTCTCCATCTCCCCATCTCTCCATCTTCTCCATCTCCTCATCTCCTCCATCTCCTCCATCTCTCCATCTCCTCATCCCTCCATCTCTCCATCTCCCCCATTACTTCATCTCTCCTTCTCCCCCATCTCCTCAATCTCTCCGTCTCTCCATCGCCTCATCTCCCCATCTCCTCCATCTCTCCATCTCTCCATCTCCTCCATCTCCCCATCTCCTCCATCTCTCCATCTCTCTCCATCTCCTCCTCTCTAACTTCCCTTCCTTTATTAAATGACCAGAATCGAAATGACCTGGATCTAAATGACCTGGATCTAAATTACCTGGATCTAAATTACCAGGATCTAAATGACCTGGATCTAAATGACCAGGATCTAAATGTCCTGGATCTAAATGACCTGGATCTAAATTACCAGGATCTAAATGACCAGGATCTAAATGACCTGGATCTAAATGACCAGGATCTAAATGACCTGGATCTAAATGACCAGGATCTAAATGTCCTGGATCTAAATGACCTGGATCTAAATGACCAGGATCTAAATGACCTGGAACTAAATGACCTGGATCTAAATGACCTGGATCTAAATGACCAGGATCTAAATGACCAGGATCTAAATGACCAGGATCTAAATGACCTGGATCTAAATGACCTGGATCTAAATGACCAGAATCTAAATGACCTGGATCTAAATGACCTGGATCTAAATGACCAGGATCTAAATGACCTGGATCTAAATGACCTGGATCTAAATGACCAGGATCTAAATGACCTGGATCTAAATGACCAGGATCTAAATGACCAGGATCTAAATGACCTGGATCTAAATGACCTGGATCTAAATGACCAGGATCTAAATGACCTGGATCTAAATGACCTGGATCTAAATTACCAGGATCTAAATGACCAGGATCTAAATGACCAGGATCTAAATGACCTGGATCTAAATGACCTGGATCTAAATGACCTGGATCTAAATGACCTGGATCTAAATGACCAGAATCTAAATGACCTGGATCTAAATGACCAGGATCTAAATGACCAGGATCTAAATTACCAGGATCTAAATGACCTGGATCTAAATGACCAGGATCTAAATGAACAGGATCTAAATGACCAGGATCTAAATGACCAGGATCTAAATGACCTGGATCTAAATGACCAGGGTCTAAATGACCATGATCTAAATGACCAGGATCTAAATGACCAGGATCTAAATGACCAGGATCTAAATGACCTGGATCTAAATGACCTGGATCTAAATGACCAGGAAAAGTAGCTTCATCATCATCAGTCAGAATGACAGGCCACTAAGCACCTGTACTCAGAGTCTCTGCTCTAGTTACCAATCTAGGATGTTGTATATCTGTACTCAGAGTCTCTGCTCTAGTTACCAATCTAGGATGTTGTATATCTGTACTCAGAGTCTCTGCTGTAGGAACCAATCTAGGATATTGTATATCTGTACTCAGAGTCTCTGCTGTAGGTACCAATCTAGGATGTTGTATATCTGTACTCAGAGCCTCTGCTGTAGTTACCAATCTAGGATGTTGTATATCTGTACTCAGAGCCTCTGCTGTAGTTACCAATCTAGGATGTTGTATATCTGTACTCAGAGTCTCTGCTGTAGTTACCAATCTAGGATGCTGTATATCTGTACTCAGAGTCTCTGCTCTAGTTACCAATCCAGGATGTTGTATAACTGTACTCATCAATTACTATAAAGTTTGTATGTTCCACAAAGTGGAGACAGACAGGCAGTGTAGCCTAAATGATGCAGAACCCCAAGCAGAGAGGCACATCAGGGCCCACAGAGTACTGATTTAGGATCAGGTTCTCTCTCTAATGTAAAACTGATCCTAGATCTAAGCATAGAGGCACATCAGGGCCCATATTCACACAGAGTTTCAGAGTGCTGATTTAGGATCAGGTTCTCTCTCTAATGTAAAACTGATCCTAGATCTAAGCATAGAGGCACATCAGGGCCCATATTCACACAGAGTTTTAGAGTGCTGATTTAGGATCAGGTTCTCTCTCTAATGCTAAACTGATCCTAGATCAGCACTCTTACTATCGGAGACGCTTTGTAAATACGGGCCTAGAAGGAGAAAGCGTTCTTGTTACAGTCCTACCAGATTAGAAGATATTGGTCTGTTACCCAAATGGCACCCTCTTCTCCATTACACTTTGGAAGCATCCTTGCTCTTAGATAGGGCTTGTTGATTGGTGGAGACCCAACGATAAGAAGGACAAGGTGTCAGATGTCATCGTCTCTTCCCGTTCAGAGATGATCTACTGATCTGCTGATGTTGAAGCTACTTTTCCTGGTCATTTAGCTGTCAGATGTAAATCATCTCTTCTATTTCAGAGATGATCTGCTGATCTGTCGATGTTGAAGCTACTTTTCCTGGTCATTTAGCTGTCAGATGTAAATCATCTCTTCTATTTCAGAGATGATCTGCTGATCTGTCGATGTTGAAGCTACTTTTCCTGGTCATTTAGCTGTCAGACGTAAATCATCTCTTCTGTTCTTTGTAGGACAGAGAGACGCTTGCCTCATCATGCCGCCGCGATGTTTCACTTTTTCCAACTCCAATGCTTTCATCCCAGCAGTGTTTCCCCTATATTCATTGAGCAGCGGTGGGCCACCGCTACTAAACTGTTGCCACGGCGGCAAAAAAATATGATGTCATTATTTTCTATATTTACATTTCTGCCTAGACACTCTTTTAAATAGATAGTCGTTGGCTTAATGACTTGAAGTCTATGGGAAAAGCAAGCATGTTATTGTGCTAACGCTAGTAGCAATGCAAACCCCCCCCTCTCACAGCTGAAAAAACTCCTAGGGGAAACACTGATCCCAGGTCATTTAATGGGGATTTAAAACTCCTAGAGGGAAACACTGATCCCAGGTCATTTAATGGGGATTAAAAACTCCTAAGGGTAACACTGATCCCAGATCATTTAATGGGGATAGAAAACTCCTAGAGGGTAACACTGATCCCAGATCATTTAATGGCGATTAAAAACTCCTAAGGGTAACACTGATCCCAGATCATTTAATGGGGATAGAAAACTCCTAAGGGTAACACTGATCCCAGATCATTTAATGGGGATAGAAAACTCCTAAGGGTAACACTGATCCCAGATAATTTAAGGGGGATAGAAAACTCCTAGAGGGTAACACTGATCCCAGGTCATTTAATAGGGATTAAAAACTCCTAAGGGAAACACTGATCCCAGATCATTTAAAGGGATCTTTACAGAACATGTTGGTCACTAAGACCACAATCCCTTTAATTAAAGCTCGTGATCATTTAAAGGGACGTGATCTTTCCCAGCGTGGACATTACCGGTCCTCTCACAGTCGTAATTCATTCCATTCTGTGTCTGTCAAACCATTTCCATCGACCACAGTCAAGCATTAGAGTAGAGAGAACACAATGAAAAAGTCGCAAGAGCTTCATCTCCAAACCCAATATTAGGCTTAAAAAACACAAAACAAGGAAAACGAAACTTCTCAAATTGAAGACTTATTTTCAGTGGTGACCCGTTGCCCCGACATACACTCAGTGGCCAGTTTATTAGGTACACAAAAAAAATGGTTCACGAAAATGGTTTGCTCCTACAGATAGTGAGTCACGTGGTCCTATATAAAACAGGCAGATAGGCATCGAGGCATTCAGTTACTGTTCCATTGAATGTTGATTTGAATGGGGGGCGAAAAACGAGCAACCGAAGCGACTTCGAGTGCGGTGTGATTGTTGGCGCGTCGGTTCCAGTATCTCAGAAACGTCCGGCCTCCTGGGCTGTTCGTGTACAACAGTGTCTAGGGTTTACAGAGAACGGTGCGACGAACGAAACACATCCAGTCAATGGCAGCTGGTCGATGACAGAGGTCGAAAGAAGAATCAGCAAGAACGGTGCGAGCTAACAGGCGGGCCACAAACGGGAAAAAAATAACAGAACAGCGGTCGTACAGAACGGCATCTCGGAACGCACAACTCGTCGGTCTTCGGTCACCGATTGGCTATTGCAGCAGACGACCACAGCGGGTTCCAACTCCTATCAGATAAAAACAGGAAGCGGAGGCTCCAATGGGCACTTCGATCACCAACACTGGACCAATGAGGAGTGGAGAAACATCGCCTGGTCCAACGAATCCCGGTTCCTGTTACGTCATGCTGATGGCAGAGTCATGATTTGGTGTAAGCAGCATGAGTCTATGGCCCCCATCCTGCCTGGTGTCAACGGTACAGGCTGGTGGCGGGGGTGTACTGGTGTGGGGAATGTTTTCCTGGCACACATTACGTCCCTTGATACCAATTGAGCAACGTTTCCATGCCTCAATGAATTCAGGCTGTTCTGGAGGTCCGACCCTCTACTAGACGAATGTACCTAATAAACTGTCCGGCGTCTGTATGTTTATGATTTAATGTACATAAACTTTTTTAAATTTTTAAATAGGATGCTTTATCACAATGAACAGCTCTACTAGTCCAATATCAGGACAAGGACAGGTCTACTAGTCCAATATCAGGACAAGGACAGCTCTACTAGTCCAATATCAGGACAAGGACAGGTCTACTAGTCCAATATCAGGACAAGGACAGCTCTACTAGTCCAATATCAGGACAAGGACAGGTCTACTAGTCCAATATCAGGACAAGGACAGCTCTACTAGTCCAATATCAGGACAAGGACAGCTCTACTAGTCCAATATCAGGACAAGGACAGCTCTACTAGTCCAATATCAGGACAAGGACAGCTCTACTAGTCCAATATCAGGACAAGGACAGGTCTACTAGTCCAATATCAGGACAAGGACAGCTCTACTAGTCCAATATCAGGACAAGGGGAGGTCTACTAGTCCAATATCAGGACAAGGACAGCTCTACTAGTCCAATATCAGGACAAGGACAGCTCTACTAGTCCAATATCAGGACAAGGACAGCTCTACTAGTCCAATATCAGGACAAGGACAGGTCTACTAGTCCAATATCAGGACAAGGACAGCTCTACTAGTCCAATATCAGGACAAGGACAGGTCTACTAGTCCAATATCAGGACAAGGACAGCTCTACTAGTCCAATATCAGGACAAGGACAGCTCTACTAGTCCAATATCAGGACAAGGACAGCTCTACTAGTCCAATATCAGGACAAGGACAGCTCTACTAGTCCAATATCAGGACAAGGACAGGTCTACTAGTCCAATATCAGGACAAGGACAGCTCTACTAGTCCAATATCAGGACAAGGGGAGGTCTACTAGTCCAATATCAGGACAAGGACAGCTCTACTAGTCCAATATCAGGACAAGGACAGCTCTACTAGTCCAATATCAGGACAAGGACAGCTCTACTAGTCCAATATCAGGACAAGGACAGGTCTACTAGTCCAATATCAGGACAAGGACAGCTCTACTAGTCCAATATCAGGACAAGGACAGCTCTACTAGTCCAATATCAGGACAAGGACAGGTCTACTAGTCCAATATCAGGACAAGGACAGCTCTACTAGTCCAATATCAGGACAAGGACAGCTCTACTAGTCCAATATCAGGACAAGGACAGCTCTACTAGTCCAATATCAGGACAAGGACAGCTCTACTAGTCCAATATCAGGACAAGGACAGCTCTACTAGTCCAATATCAGGACAAGGACAGCTCTACTAGTCCAATATCAGGACAAGGACAGGTCTACTAGTCCAATATCAGGACAAGGACAGCTCTACTAGTCCAATATCAGGACAAGGCCTGCTCTACTAGTCCAATATCAGGACAAGGACAGGTCTACTAGTCCAATATCAGGACAAGGACAGGTCTACTAGTCCAATATCAGGACAAGGACAGGTCTACTAGTCCAATATCAGGACAAGGACAGCTCTACTAGTCCAATATCAGGACAAGGACAGCTCTACTAGTCCAATATCAGGACAAGGACAGCTCTACTAGTCCAATATCAGGACAAGGACAGCTCTACTAGTCCAATATCAGGACAATGACAGCTCTACTAGTCCAATATCAGGACAAGGACAGCTCTACTAGTCCAATATCAGGACAAGGGGAGGTCTACTAGTCCAATATCAGGACAAGGCCAGCTCTACTAGTCCAATATCAGGACAAGGACAGCTCTACTAGTCCAATATCAGGACAAGGGGAGGTCTACTAGTCCAATATCAGGACAAGGACAGCTCTACTAGTCCAATATCAGGACAATGACAGCTCTACTAGTCCAATATCAGGACAAGGACAGCTCTACTAGTCCAATATCAGGACAAGGACAGGTCTACTAGTCCAATATCAGGACAAGGCCAGCTCTACTAGTCCAATATCAGGACAATGACAGCTCTACTAGTCCAATATCAGGACAAGGACAGCTCTACTAGTCCAATATCAGGACAAGGGGAGGTCTACTAGTCCAATATCAGGACAAGGACAGGTCTACTAGTCCAATATCAGGACAAGGACCGCTCTACTAGTCCAATATCAGGACAAGGACCGCTCTACTAGTCCAATATCAGGACAAGGCCAGCTCTACTAGTCCAATATCAGGACAAGGACAGGTCTACTAGTCCAATACCAGGACAAGGGGAGGTCTACTAGTCCAATATCAGGACAAGGACCGCTCTACTAGTCCAATATCAGGACAAGGGGAGGTCTACTAGTCCAATATCAGGACAAGGACAGCTCTACTAGTCCAAAATCAGGACAAGGCCAGCTCTACTAGTCCAATATCAGGACAAGGACAGCTCTACTAGTCCAATATCAGGACAAGGCCAGCTCTACTAGTCCAATATCAGGACAATGACAGGTCTACTAGTCCAATATCAGGACAAGGACAGCTCTACTAGTCCAATATCAGGACAAGGCCAGCTCTACTAGTCCAATATCAGCACAAGGACAGCTCTACTAGTCCAATATCAGGACAAGGCCAGCTCTACTAGTCCAATAACAGGACAAGGACAGGTCTACTAGTCCAATATCAGGACAAGGACAGGTCTACTAGTCCAATATCAGGACAAGGACAGGGCTACTAGTCCAATATCAGGACAAGGCCAGCTCTACTAGTCCAATAACAGGACAATGACAGCTCTACTAGTCCAATATCAGGACAAGGAAAAGGCCAGGTCTACTAGTCCAATATCAGGACAAGGACCGCTCTACTAGTCCAATATCAGGACAAGGACATCTCTACTAGTCCAATATCAGGACAAGGACAGCTCTACTAGTCCTATATCAGGACAAGGACAGCTCTACTAGTCCAATATCAGGACAAGGCCAGCTCTACTAGTCCAATATCAGGACAAGGACCGCTCTACTAGTCCAATATCAGGACAAGGGGAGGTCTACTAGTCCAATATCAGGACAAGGACAGCTCTACTAGTCCAAAATCAGGACAAGGCCAGCTCTACTAGTCCAATATCAGGACAAGGACAGCTCTACTAGTCCAATATCAGGACAAGGCCAGCTCTACTAGTCCAATATCAGGACAATGACAGGTCTACTAGTCCAATATCAGGACAAGGACAGCTCTACTAGTCCAATATCAGGACAAGGCCAGCTCTACTAGTCCAATATCAGCACAAGGACAGCTCTACTAGTCCAATATCAGGACAAGGCCAGCTCTACTAGTCCAATAACAGGACAAGGACAGGTCTACTAGTCCAATATCAGGACAAGGACAGGTCTACTAGTCCAATATCAGGACAAGGACAGGGCTACTAGTCCAATATCAGGACAAGGCCAGCTCTACTAGTCCAATAACAGGACAATGACAGCTCTACTAGTCCAATATCAGGACAAGGACAAGGCCAGGTCTACTAGTCCAATATCAGGACAAGGACAGCTCTACTAGTCCAATATCAGGACAAGGACAGCTCTACTAGTCCAATATCAGGACAAGGACAGCTCTACTAGTCCAATATCAGGACAAGGGGAGGTCTACTAGTCCAATAACAGGACAAGGACAGCTCTACTAGTCCAATATCAGGACAAGGACCGCTCTACTAGTCCAATATCAGGACAAGGACAGCTCTACTAGTCCAATAACAGGACAAGGACAGCTCTACTCGTCCATTATGAAGATATATTTTATATATAGAGATCATATATGTATAAATGGATATATTTTATATATAGAGATCATATATGTATAAATGGATATATTTTATATATAGAGATCATATATGTATAAATGGATATATTTTATATATAGAGATCATATATGTATAAATGGATATATTTTATATATAGAGATCATATATGTATAAATGGATATATTTTATATATAGAGATCATATATGTATAAATGGATATATTTTATATATAGAGATCATATATGTATAAATGGATATATTTTATATATAGAGATCATATATGTATAAATGGATATATTTTATATATAGAGATCATATATGTATAAATGGATATATTTTATATATAGAGATCATATATGTATAAATGGATATATTTTATATATAGAGATCATATATGTATAAATGGATATATTTTATATATAGAGATCATATATGTATAAATGGATATATTTTATATATAGAGATCATATATGTATAAATGGATATATTTTATATATAGAGATCATATATGTATAAATGGATATATTTTATATATAGAGATCATATATGTATAAATGGATATATTTTATATATAGAGATCATATATGTATAAATGGATATATTTTATATTTATTTATCTGTATAGATGGTATACTTTTGATTTCATGACGTAAGTATTTGATCACCTACCAACCAGTAAGAAGTCCGGCTCTCACAGACCTGTTAGTTTTTCTTTAAGAAGTCCTCCTGTTCTCCACTCATTACCTGTATTAACTGCACCTGTTTGAACTCATTACCTGTATAAAAGACACCTGTCCACACACTCAATCAAACAGACTCCAACCTCTCCACAATGGCCAAGACCATAGAGTTGTGTAAGGACATCAGGGATAAAATTGTAGACCTGCACAAGGCTGGGATGGGCTACAGGACAATAGGCAAGCAGCTTGGTGAGAGGCAACAACTGTTGGTGCAATTATTAGAAAATGGAAGAAGTTCAAGATGATGGTCAATGGTCGATCATGAGGAAGGTGAGGGATCAGCCCAGAACTACAGCCCAGAACTACACGGCAGGACCTGGTCAATGACCTGAAGAGAGCTGGGACCACAGCCTCAAAGAAAACCATTAGTAACACACTACGCCGTCATGGATTAAAATCCTGCAGCGCACGCAAGGTCCCCCTGCTCAAGCCAGCGCATGTCCAGGCCCATCTGAAGTTTGCCAATGACCATCTGGATGATCCAGAGGAGGAATGGGAGAAAGGCATGTGGTCTGATGAGACAAAAATAGAGCTTTTTGGTCTAAACTCCACTCGCCGTGTTTGGAGGAAGAAGAAGGATGAGTACAACACCTAGAACACCATCCCAACCGTGAAGCATAGAGGTGGAAACATCATTCTTTGGGGATGCTTTTCTGCAAAGGGGACAGGACGACTGCACCATATTGAGGGGAGGATGGATGGGGCCATTTATCGCGAGATCTTGGCCAACAACCTCCTTCCCTCAGTAAGAGCATTGAAGATAGGTCGTGGCTGGGTCTTCCAGCATGACAATAACCCGAAACACACAGCCAGGGCAAATAAGGAGTGGCTCCTTAAGAAGCATCTCAAGGTCCTGGAGTGGCCTAGCCAGTCTCCAGACCTGAACCCAATAGAACATCTTTGGAGGGAGCTGAAAGTCCGTATTGCCCAGCGACAGCCCCGAAACCTGAAGGATCTGGAGAAGGTCTGTATGGAGGAGTGGGCCATATCCCTGCTGCAGTGTGTGCAAACCTGGTCAAGAACTTCAGGAAACGTAGGATCTCTGTAATTGCAAACAAAGTTTTCTGTACCAAATATTAAGTTCTGCTTTTCTGATGTATCAAATACTTATGTCATGCAATAAAATGCTAATTAATTACTTAAAAATCATACAAAGTGATTTTCTGGATTTTTGTTTTAGATTCCATATCTCACAGTTGAAGTGTACCTATGATAAAAATTACAGACCTCTACATGCTTTGTAGTAGGAAAACCTGCTAAATCAGCAGTGTATCAAATACTGTATGTGTATATATATATATATATATATTGCATATACATTATGTATTTCTTTGCTAAACCCCTCCATACCCCAGCATGGTTAATAAAACCAGTGAATCGTGCTTTTATTCAGAAAATAATTCAGTTAGTCAATGTTTGATCAGTCTTCTAAATGGGAAGAGCTTTTTACTGCTCAGTAAACTCTACCTCGGTTGCTTAAGTACCTTCCCGAGGAGAAAGGTTAGGTGTGCGTCCTAATTGGAACCCTCTTCCCTAGGTAGTGCACTTCTCTTGACCAGGATCCCTTAGGGAAATGGAATAGAGGGCCGTTTGGAATGCAAAACCCGAAGAAGTTAGCTACAGGAACGTACGCCAGGAAAATACTCATTGGTCTCTGCTGGATTTAAGGAGCCTGCAAAGGAATTGGAACAGGATCAGACAGGAAGGAACACAGACTAAAGAATGGCTGGAGGTATGTGAAGTGCTGTTAGGTCCTGGTCTAAAGTAGTGCCCTACTACCCTATAGGCCCTGGTCTAAAGTAGTGCATTACTACCCTATAGACCCTGGTCTAAAGTAGTGCACTACTACCCTATAGGCCCTGGTCTAAAGTAGTGCACTACTACCCTATTTGAGTTTATGCTGGAAGGTTAATGAGACTGGCCATGTAAATATAGTCTTTGAAGGGTCGTGGTGATATTTCAGTAATGATACTGGCCATGTAAATATAGTCTTTGAAGGGTCGTGGTGATATTTCAGTAATGAGACTGGCCATGTAAATAGAGTCTTTGAAGGGTCGTGGTGAGGTTATATTTCAGTAATGAGACTGGTCATGTAAATATAGTCTTTGAAGGGTCGTGGTGATATTTCAGTAATGAGACTGGCCATGTAAATATAGTCTTTGAAGGGTCGTGGTGAGGTGATATTTCAGTAATGAGACTGGCCATGTAAATATAGTCTTTGAAGGGTCGTGGTGATATTTCAGTAATGAGACTGGCCATGTAAATATAGTATTTGAAGGGTCGTGGTGAGGTGATATTTCAGTAATGAGACTGGCCATGTAAATATAGTCTTTGAAGGGGTTGTGGTGATATTTCAGTAATGAGACTGGCCATGTAAATAGAGTCTTTGAAGGGGTCGAGGTGATATTTCAGTAATGAGACTGGCCATGTAAATATAGTCTTTGAAGGGTCGTGGTGATATTTCAGTAATTAGACTGGCCATGTAAATAGAGTCTTTGAAGGGTCGTGGTGAGGTTATATTTCAGTAATGAGACTGGTCATGTAAATATAGTCTTTGAAGGGTCGTGGTGATATTTCAGTAATGAGACTGGCCATGTAAATATAGTCTTTGAAGGGGTCGTGGTGATATTTCAGTAATGAGACTGGTCATGTAAATATAGTCTTTGAAGGGTCGTGGTGATATTTCAGTAATGAGACTGGTCATGTAAATATAGTCTTTGAAGGGTCGTGGTGAGGTTATATTTCAGTAATGAGACTGGCCATGTAAATATAGTCTTTGAAGGGGTCGTGGTGATATTTCAGACCCCCCATTGAAGGGGTCGTGGTGATATATCAGACCCCCCATTGAAGGGGTTGTGGTGATATTTCAGACTTCCCTTTGAAGGGTCGTGGTGATATTTCAGACCCCCCTTTGAGGGGTCGTGGTGATATTTCAGACCTCCCTTTGAAGGGTCGTGGTGATATTTCAGACCCCCCTTTGAAGGGGTCGTGGCGATATTTCAGACCCCCCTTTGAGGGGTCGTGGTGATATTTCAGACCCCCCATTGAAGGGGTCGTGGTGATATTTCAGACCTCCCTTTGAAGGGTCGTGGTGATATTTCAGACCCCCCTTTGAGGGGTCGTGGTGATATTTCAGACCTCCCTTTGAAGGGTCGTGGTGATATTTCAGACCCCCCTTTGAGGGGTCGTGGTGATATTTCAGACCTCCCTTTGAAGGGTCGTGGTGATATTTCAGACCCCCCTTTGAAGGGGTCGTGGTGATATTTCAGACCTCCCTTTGAAGGGTCGTGGTGATATTTCAGACCCCCCTTTGAAGGGGTCGTGGTGATATTTCAGACCCCCCTTTGAAGGGGTCGTGGTGATATTTCAGACCCCCCTTTGAAGGGGTCGTGGTGATATTTCAGACCCCCCTTTGAAGGGGTCGTGGTGATATTTCAGACCCCCTTTGAAGGGTCGTGTGGATATTTCAGACCCCCCTTTGAAGGGTCGTGGTGATATTTCAGACCCCCCTTTGAAGGGTCGTGGTGATATTTCAGAACCCCCTTTGAAGTGTCGTGGTGATATTTCAGGCCCCCCTTTGAAGGGGTCGTGGTGATATTTCAGACCCCGCTCAGAAGGGGTCGTGGTGATATTTCAGACCCCGCTCAGAAGGGGTCGTGGTGATATTTCAGACCCCCCTTTGAGGGGTCGTGGTGATATTTCAGACCCCCCATTGAAGGGGTCGTGGTGATATTTCAGACCCCCCTTTGAAGGGGTCGTGGTGATATTTCAGACCCCCCTTTGAAGGGGTCGTGGTGATATTTCAGACCCCCCTTTGAAGGGGTCGTGGTGATATTTCAGACCCCCCTTTGAAGGGGTCGTGGTGATATTTCAGACCCCCCTTTGAGGGGTCGTGGTGATATTTCAGACCCCCCATTGAAGGGGTCGTGGTGATATTTCAGACCCCCCTTTGAAGGGGTCGTGGTGATATTTCAGACCCCCCTTTGAAGGGGTCGTGGTGATATTTCAGACCCCCCTTTGAAGGGGTCGTGGTGATATTTCAGACCCCCCTTTGAAGGGGTCGTGGTGATATTTCAGACCCCCCTTTGAAGGGTCGTGGTGATATTTCAGACCCCCCTTTGAAGGGGTCGTGGTGATATTTCAGACCCCCCTTTGAGGGGTCGTGGTGATATTTCAGACCTCCCTTTGAAGGGTCGTGGTGATATTTCAGACCCCCCTTTGAAGGGGTCGTGGTGATATTTCAGACCTCCCTTTGAAGGGTCGTGGTGATATTTCAGACCCCCCTTTGAAGGGGTCGTGGTGATATTTCAGACCCCCCTTTGAAGGGGTCGTGGTGATATTTCAGACCCCCCTTTGAAGGGGTCGTGGTGATATTTCAGACCCCCCTTTGAAGGGGTCGTGGTGATATTTCAGACCCCCCTTTGAAGGGTCGTGTGGATATTTCAGACCCCCCTTTGAAGGGTCGTGGTGATATTTCAGACCCCCCTTTGAAGGGTCGTGGTGATATTTCAGAACCCCCTTTGAAGTGTCGTGGTGATATTTCAGGCCCCCCTTTGAAGGGGTCGTGGTGATATTTCAGACCCCGCTCAGAAGGGGTCGTGGTGATATTTCAGACCCCGCTCAGAAGGGGTCGTGGTGATATTTCAGACCCCCCTTTGAGGGGTCGTGGTGATATTTCAGACCCCCCATTGAAGGGGTCGTGGTGATATTTCAGACCCCCCTTTGAAGGGGTCGTGGTGATATTTCAGACCCCCTTTGAAGGGGTCGTGGTGATATTTCAGACCCCCCTTTGAAGGGGTCGTGGTGATATTTCAGACCCCCCTTTGAAGGGGTCGTGGTGATATTTCAGACCCCCCATTGAAGGGTCGTGGTGATATTTCAGACCTCCCTTTGAAGGGTCGTGGTGATATTTCAGACCTCCCTTTGAAGGGGTCGTGGTGATATTTCAGACCCCCCTTTGAAGGGTCGTGGTGATATTTCAGACCCCCCTTTGAAGGGGTCGTGGTGATATTTCAGACCCCCCTTTGAAGGGGTCGTGGTGATATTTCAGACCCCCCATTGAAGGGTCGTAGTGATATTTCAGACCTCCCTTTGAAGGGTCGTGGTGATATTTCAGACCTCCCTTTGAAGGGGTCGTGGTGATATTTCAGACCCCCCTTTGAAGGGTCGTGGTGATATTTCAGACCTCCCTTTGAAGGGGTCGTGGTGATATTTCAGACCCCCCTTTGAAGGGTCGTGGTGATATTTCAGACCCCCCTTTGAAGGGGTCGTGTAAAGTTAGTTAGTTGTATTTTTTGCAGCTTCCTTGCCAATCAGAGGTCAGTTTATTTTCATTTGAACTTATAGCCGGCCTATCGTAGCTGCCCTACGTACTGCGCCAATAGGTTTAAGCCACTTGGTGGGAGTTGTATAGTGGCTAATATAGCCAGATTCGCTAGAGGATGTGACATCTGGGAGCTTTCTTCATAGGCTTGGACTAATGAGCTGTAGCTTCCCCTGTAGCTGTTGAACCTGTTACCATAAACCGAACTTGAACCACAAACCCAGCTTGAACCACAAACCCAGCTTAAACCACAAACCCAGCTTGAACCTATTACCACAAACCCAGCTTGAACCTGTTACCACAAACCCAGCTTGAACCAGTTACCACAAACCCAGCTTGAACCTGTTACCACAAACCCAGCTTGAACCACAAACCCAGCTTGAACCTATTACCACAAACCCAGCTTGAACCTGTTACCACAAACCCAGCTTGAACCACAAACCCAGCTTGAACCTGTTACCACAAACCCAGCTTGAACCTATTACCACAATCCCAGTTTGAACCTATTACCACAAACCCAGCTTGAACCAGTTACCAGAGTATTCCGAGACTGGACACTACTGTGGATGACACTACTGTGGATGATATTCAGAGTATTCTGGACACTGCTGTGGATGACATTACTGTGGATGACACTACTGTGGATGACATTACTGTGGATGATATTACGAGTATTCTGGACACTACTGGGGATGATATTCAGAGTATTCTGGACACTGCTGTGGATGACATTACTGTGGATGACACTACTGTGGATGACATTACTGTGGATGATATTACGAGTATTCTGGACACTACTGGGGATGATATTCAGAGTATTCTGGACACTACTGTTGATGACATTACTGTGGATGATATTACGAGTATTCTGGACACTACTGTGGATGATATTCAGAGTATTCTGGACATTACTGTGGATGATATTACGAGTATTCTGGACACTACTGGGGATGATATTCAGAGTATTCTGGACACTACTGTGGATGATATTCAGAGTGTTCTGGACACTACTGTGGATGACACTACTGTGGATGACACTACTGTGGATGATATTCAGAGTATTCTGGACACTACTGGGGATGATATTCAGAGTATTCTGGACACTACTGTGGATGACATTACTGTGGATGATATTCAGAGTATTCTGGACACTAGTGGGGATGATATTCAGAGTATTCTGGACACTACTGTGGATGACACTACTGTGGATGACACTACTCTGGATGACACTACTGTGGATGACACTACTGTGGATGGCACTACTGTGGATGACACTACTGTGGATGACACTACTGTGGATGACACTACTCTGGATGACAATACTGTGGATGACACTACTGTGGGTGGCACTACTGTGGATGACACTACTGTGGATGACACTACTCTGGATGACACTACTCTGGATGACACTACTCTGGATGACACTACTGTGGATGACACTACTCTGGATGACACTACTGTGGATGGCACTACTGTGGATGACACTACTGTGGATGACACTACTGTGGATGACACTACTGTGGATGACACTACTCCGGATGACACTACTGTGGATGACACTACTGTGGGTGGCACTACTGTGGATGACACTACTGTGGATGACACTACTCTGGATGACACTACTGTGGATGACACTACTCTGGATGACACTACTGTGGATGACACTACTCTGGATGACAATACTGTGGATGACACTACTGTGGGTGGCACTACTGTGGGTGGCACTACTGTGGATGACACTACTGTGGATGACACTACTCTGGATGACAATACTGTGGATGACACTACTGTGGGTGGCACTACTGTGGATGACACTACTGTGGATGACACTACTCTGGATGACACTACTGTGGATGGCACTACTGTGGATGACACTACTGTGGATGACACTACTGTGGATGACACTACTGTGGATGACACTACTCCGGATGACACTACTGTGGATGACACTACTGTGGGTGGCACTACTGTGGATGACACTACTGTGGATGACACTACTCTGGATGACACTACTGTGGATGACACTACTCTGGATGACACTACTGTGGATGACACTACTCTGGATGACACTACTGTGGATGACACTACTGTGGATGACACTACTGTGGATGACACTACTGTGGATGACACTACTCCGGATGACACTACTGTGGATGACACTACTGTGGGTGGCACTACTGTGGATGACACTACTGTGGATGACACTACTCTGGATGACACTACTGTGGATGACACTACTGTGGATGACACTACTCTGGATGACACTACTCTGGATGACACTACTGTGGATGACACTCCTGTGGATGACACTACTCTGGATGACACTACTCTGGATGACACTACTGTGGATGGCACTACTGTGGATGACACTACTCTGGATGACACTATTGTGGATGGCACTACTCTGGATGACACTACTGTGGATGACACTACTCTGGATGACACTACTCTGGATGACTCTACTCTGGATGACTCTACTCTGGATGACACTACTGTGGATGGCACTATTGTGGATGGCACTATTGTGGATGGCACTACTCTGGATGACACTATTGTGGATGGCACTACTCTGGATGACACTACTGTGGATGACACTACTGTGGATGACACTCCTGTGGATGACACTACTGTGGATGACTCTACTCTGGATGACACTACTCTGGATGACTCTACTCTGGATGACACTACTGTGGATGACACTACTGTGGATGACACTACTGTGGATGGCACTACTGTGGATGGCACTACTGTGGATGACTCTACTGTGGATGACACTACTCTGGATGACACTACTGTGGATGGCACTATTGTGGATGGCACTACTGTGGATGACACTACTCTGGATGACTCTACTGTGGATGACACTACTGTGGATGGCACTATTGTGGATGGCACTATTGTGGATGGCACTACTCTGGATGACTCTACTGTGGATGGCACTACTGTGGATGACACTACTCTGGATGACACTACTGTGGATGACACTACTGTGGATGGCACTATTGTGGATGGCACTACTGTGGATGACATTACTGTGGATGACACTACTCTGGATGACTCTACTGTGGATGACACTACTGTGGATGACACTATTGTGGATGGCACTACTGTGGATGACACTACTCTGGATGACACTACTCTGGATGACACTACTGTGGATGGCACTACTGTGGATGGCACTACTGTGGATGACACTACTCTGGATGACACTACTCTGGATGACACTACTGTGGATGACACTACTGTGGATGACACTACTCTGGATGACACTACTGTGGATGACACTACTGTGGATGGCACTACTGTGGATGACACTACTCTGGATGACACTACTGTGGATGACACTACTGTGGATGACACTACTGTGGATGGCACTACTGTGGATGGCACTACTGTGGATGACACTACTGTGGATGACACTACTCTGGATGACACTACTCTGGATGACTCTACTGTGGATGACACTACTGTGGATGGCACTACTCTGGATGACACTACTGTGGATGGCACTACTCTGGATGGCACTACTCTGGATGGCACTACTGTGGATGGCACTACTCTGGATGGCACTACTCTGGATGGCACTACTGTGGATGACACTACTGTGGATGGCACTACTCTGGATGACACTACTGTGGATGGCACTACTCTGGATGGCACTACTCTGGATGGCACTATTGTGGATGGCACTACTGTGGATGACACTACTGTGGATGGCACTACTGTGGATGAAATATTTTCTATTTGAACCTGTTTATTATTCTGTGTCCACCTGTATTACAACCCATTTCCTGTCCGTGTGTCTCTGCGAGCACGTCTTGTTTTCTTAGTTGTGGATAATTATATTCAAAATCACCTTTTTCATCTGAGTGACTTCCGACTCTCCCGGAGAGCTTTAGGCAGGCTTGCAGTAAATGAGAAATATTGTCCTTGAAACAGAAGTGAGCGTGTGCCACTCAAACCCTGGGTTCAAATACTATTTGTTATCTTTGAAATACCTTAAATCGTTTGCTTTAGTCTGCCTGGAGTGCCCGATGCACTTCTGGAGTTATTCTATTAGTTCCATTGAACCAGGCATGGCTCAATTTAAAGTACAGAAAGTATTTTTAAAAGATGTTCGAATAGTGTTTGAACCCAGGTCACGTAGCACGGCGACTCTATCTCCTGCAATCAATATCCATTTCCATGCAAATCGGTGTAATTAAAGTGGATTTCACAGCCTCGTCGGAGCGGGGGATTTTACCTTGTCAAAGAGATCAAACAGAAATAATTGGTCGTAAATGCAACAGGATTTACTGTACCTTGGTGTGGCACCATTTTTAACAAGGGGACTGATAGATATCTACTCGGCGACATGAAACCTGGGGGCCGCGTCCCAAATACTACAGAGCCAAACGTAGTGCACTCCATTGGGAAGAATAATGACATTTGGGACGCAACTGTCCAGAAGCCAATAGGGTTTTAATGGGACTGACAGTGGGGTGCACAAATACAGGCTGGTCCTAAGGCATGTTGGGAAATTATAGTCTTGGGAAGTGGTGGAGGGGCTTATCTAAAGGGTGTCAAATGGCTTGCTTAGCGAGTACTGCTTCTTCCTGATGCGGCTTATACCGAGGCTGGAACCCAGGACATCTTCCTCCCAAACACACGTGACCAGCCTCCTGAATCATCTTATCCAGTTAAACCACAAAGAAGCTAGCTAAATGGCAGCGTAAGTTGGGACACTTCGGGCTGAGGTTGGGACACTTCGGGCTGAGGTTGGGACACTTCGGGCTGAGGTTGCGACACTTCGGGCTGAGGTTGGGACACTTCATGCTGAGGTTGGGACACTTCAGGCTGAGGATGGGACACTTCAGGCTGAGGTTGGGACACTTCAGGCTGAGGTTGGGACACTTCAGGCTGAGGTTGGGACACTTCAGACTGAGGTTGGGACACTTCAGGCTGAGGATGGGACACTTCAGGCTGAGGATGGGACACTTCAGGTTGAGGTTGGGACACTTCAGGCAGAGGATGGGACACTTCAGACTGAGGTTGGGACACTTCAGGCTGAGGTTGGGACACTTCAGGCTGAGGTTGGGACACTTCAGGCTGAGGTTGGGACACTTCAGGTTGAGGTTGGGACACTTCAGACTGAGGTTGGGACACTTCAGGCTGAGGTTGGGACACTTCAGGCTGAGGATGGGACACTTCAGACTGAGGTTGGGACACTTCAGGCTGAGGTTGGGACACTTCAGGCTGAGGTTGGGACACTTCAGGCTGAGGATGGGACACTTCAGGCTGAGGTGAGAGTTACACAGATCCACACTACACTTACAGCAACTTTTGATCAGGTGTCAATCAATAAGACTCAATCAGAGTCTTCAATAACAGAGATATTCTTATTCATACAGGAGTCTTCAATAACAGAGATATTCTTATTCATACAGGAGTCTTCAATAACAGAGATATTCTTATTCATACAGGAGTCTTCAATAACAGAGATATTCTTATTCATACAGGAGTCTTCAATAACAGAGATATTCTTATTCATACAGGAGTCTTCAATAACAGAGATATTCTTATTCATACAGGAGTCTTCAATAACAGAGATATTCTTATTCATACAGGAGTCTTCAATAACAGAGATATTCTTATTCATACAGGAGTCTTCAATAACAGAGATATTCTTATTCACACAGGAGTCTTAAATACCAGAGACGTTAATAATGGCCAAAGACAACCTCTGTTCAATAGCTTAGTTGATCAAATTACGGTACAAATATGTCCTGCGGCTGCTTTTTAAGTTACGAGGTTAACCAGGCTATTCCAAAAATACTCTTTTTTTTTTTAAAGCATCGATCTATCAAAATAGGGACTTGTTTGTTCCATTTTCCTATCCAGTAGTCTGTGGAAATGAGGAACTGTGGAAAGACTGAAGTCTTGTTGTTGTTCACATGAAAGGCCCTTTAATTAAAGAAGCATTACAAGGGACATCTAAGGTCAGTTCTGGGGAAGTCTTTACATCCCCATCAAGACAGAAACTAATGATGAATCCTGGGGGACAGGTTCATGTGGTATATAGTTTGGGGTACAGAGGGGACAGGTTCATGTGGTATATAGTTTGGGGTACAGAGGGGTTCATGTGGTATATAGTTTGGGGTACAGAGGGGACAGGTTCATGTGGTATATAGTTTGGGGTACAGAGGAGACAGGTTCATGTGGTATATAGTTTGAGGTACAGAGGGGTTCATGTGGTATATAGTTTGGGGTACAGAGGGGTTCATGTGGTATATAGTTTGGGGTACAGAGGAGACAGGTTCATGTGGTATATAGTTTGAGGTACAGAGGGGTTCATGTGGTATATAGTTTGGGGTACAGAGGGGACAGGTTCATGTGGTATATAGTTTGGGGTACAGAGGGATTCATGTGGTATATAGTTTGGGGTACAGAGGGGACAGGTTCATGTGGTATATAGTTTGAGGTACAGAGGAGACAGGTTCATGTGGTATATAGTTTGGGGTACAGAGGGATTCATGTGGTATATAGTTTGGGGTACAGAGGAGACAGGTTCATGTGGTATATAGTTTGAGGTACAGAGGGGTTCATGTGGTATATAGTTTGGGGTACAGAGGGGTTCATGTGGTATATAGTTTGGGGTACAGAGGAGACAGGTTCATGTGGTATATAGTTTGAGGTACAGAGGAGACAGGTTCATGTGGTATATAGTTTGGGGTACAGAGGGGACAGGTTCATGTGGTATATAGTTTGGGGTACAGAGGGATTCATGTGGTATATAGTTTGGGGTACAGAGGGGACAGGTTCATGTGGTATATAGTTTGAGGTACAGAGGAGACAGGTTCATGTGGTATATAGTTTGGGGTACAGAGGGATTCATGTGGTATATAGTTTGGGGTACAGAGGAGACAGGTTCATGTGGTATATAGTTTGGGGTACAGAGGGGTTCATGTGGTATATAGTTTGGGGTACAGAGGGGACAGGTTCATGTGGTATATAGTTTGGGGTACAGATGAGACAGGTTCATGTGGTTTATTGTTTGGGGTACAGAGGAGACAGGTTCATGTGGTATATAGTTTGGGGTACAGAGGAGACAGGTTCATGTGGTATATAGTTTGGGGTACAGAGGGGTTCATGTGGTATATAGTTTGGGGTACAGAGGAGACAGGTTCATGTGGTATATAGTTTGAGGTACAGAGGAGACAGGTTCATGTGGTATATAGTTTGAGGTACAGAGGAGACAGGTTCATGTGGTATATAGTTTGAGGTACAGAGGGGTTCATGTGGTATATAGTTTGGGGTACAGAGGAGACAGGTTCATGTGGTATATAGTTTGGGGTACAGAGGAGACAGGTTCATGTGGTATATAGTTTGGGGTACAGAGGGGTTCATGTGGTATATAGTTTTGGGGTACAGAGGGATTCATGTGGTATATAGTTTGGGGTACAGAGGAGACAGGTTCATGTGGTATATAGTTTGGGGTACAGAGGGGTTCATGTGGTATATAGTTTGGGGTACAGAGGAGACAGGTTCATGTGGTATATAGTTTGGGGTACAGAGGGGTTCATGTGGTATATAGTTTGGGGTACAGAGGAGACAGGTTCATGTGGTATATAGTTTGGGGTACAGAGGAGACAGGTTCATGTGGTATATAGTTTGAGGTACAGAGGGGTTCATGTGGTATATAGTTTGTGGTACAGAGGGATTCATGTGGTATATAGTTTGGGGTACAGAGGAGACAGGTTCATGTGGTATATAGTTTTGGGGTGCAGAGGAGACAGGTTCATGTGGTATATAGTTTTGAGGTACAGAGGGGTTCATGTGGTATATAGTTTGGGGTACAGAGGAGACAGGTTCATGTGGTATATAGTTTGGGGTACAGAGGAGACAGGTTCATGTGGTATATAGTTTGGGGTACAGAGGGGTTCATGTGGTATATAGTTTGGGGTACAGAGGGATTCATGTGGTATATAGTTTGGGGTACAGAGGAGACAGGTTCATGTGGTATATAGTTTGGGGTACAGAGGGGTTCATTGTGGTATATAGTTTGGGGTACAGAGGAGACAGGTTCATGTGGTATATAGTTTGGGGTACAGAGGGGTTCATGTGGTATATAGTTTGGGGTACAGAGGAGACAGGTTCATGTGGTATATAGTTTGGGGTACAGAGGAGACAGGTTCATGTGGTATATAGTTTGAGGTACAGAGGGGTTCATGTGGTATATAGTTTGTGGTACAGAGGGATTCATGTGGTATATAGTTTGGGGTACAGAGGAGACAGGTTCATGTGGTATATAGTTTGGGGTGCAGAGGAGACAGGTTCATGTGGTATATAGTTTGAGGTACAGAGGGGTTCATGTGGTATATAGTTTGGGTACAGAGGGATTAATGTGGTATATAGTTTGGGGTACAGAGGAGACAGGTTCATGTGGTATATAGTTTGGGGTGCAGAGGAGACAGGTTCATGTGGTATATAGTTTGGGGTACAGAGGGGTTCATGTGGTATATAGTTTGGGGTACAGAGGGATTCATGTGGTATATAGTTTGGGGTACAGAGGAGACAGGTTCATGTGGTATATAGTTTGGGGTACAGAGGGGTTCATGTGGTATATAGTTTGGGGTACAGAGGAGACAGGTTCATGTGGTATATAGTTTGGGGTACAGAGGAGACAGGTTCATGTGGTATATAGTTTGGGGTACAGAGGGATTCATGTGGTATATAGTTTGGGGTACAGAGGGATTAATGTGGTATATAGTTTGGGGTACAGAGGAGACAGGTTCATGTGGTATATAGTTTGGGGTGCAGAGGAGACAGGTTCATGTGGTATATAGTTTGGGCTACAGAGGGGTTCATGTGGTATATCGTTTGGGGTACAGAGGGATTCATGTGGTATATAGTTTGGGGTACAGAGGGGACAGGTTCATGTGGTATATAGTTTGGGGTACAGAGGAGACAGGTTCATGTGGTATATAGTTTGGGGTACAGAGGGGTTCATGTGGTATAAAGTTTGGGGTACAGAGGAGACAGGTTCATGTGGTATATAGTTTGGGGTACAGAGGAGACAGGTTCATGTGGTATATAGTTTGAGGTACAGGGGTTCATGTGGTATATAGTTTGGGGTACAGAGGGATTCATGTGGTATATAGTTTGGGGTACAGAGGAGACAGGTTCATGTGGTATATAGTTTGGGGTACAGAGGAGGACAGGTTCATGTGGTATATAGTTTGGGGTACAGAGGGGTTCATGTGGTATATAGTTTGGGGTACAGAGGGGTTCATGTGGTATATAGTTTGGGGTACAGAGGTGTTCATGTGGTATATAGTTTGGGGTACAGAGGAGACAGGTTCATGTGGTATATAGTTTGGGGTACAGAAGGGGGACATGTTCCTGTGGTATATGGTTTGGGGTACATAGGAGACAGGTTCATGTGGTATATAGTTTGGGGTACAGAGGGGTTCATGTGGTATATAGTTTGGGGTACAGAGGAGACATGTTCATGTGGTATATAGTTTGGGGTACAGAGGGGACATGTGGTATATAGTTTGGGGTACGAAGAGACAGGTTCATGTGGTATATAGTTTGGGGTACAGAGGGGCTCATGTGGTATATAGTTTGGGGTACAGAGGGGACATGTTCATGTGGTATATAGTTTGGGGTACAGAGGAGACAGGTTCATGTGGTATATAGTCTATCTACGTGGTCTGTCTGTCTGTCTGTCTGTCTGTATTTGTATTCAGTGTTCAGTTCTTTCTTTTATTAAATATTCATCATGAACACGCCGCATTTTGGTCCTGCGATCCTTCTCGCCTCTCGTCTTCAGATGATTTATTGTTGGGTTTTCGCTGTCCGGTATTTTCCCAGTTGCACTTGGGTTTGATATGTTACGCCTGTGTTCGGCGTCACCCATTGTACGTGTTCCTGTTCTGGACATTAAAGCGTTTTTTTCTCAGATACTTCTGCTCTCTGCGCCTGACTCCACACCCATCCTCTTCAAGCCTAACATTAAATAAGCAATACAAATTAACAGTAAACATTACACTCACAGAAGTTCCAAAAGAATAAAGACATTACAAATGTCATCTTATATATATACAGTGTTATAACGATGCGTAAATAGTTAAAGTACACAAGATAAAATAAATAAGCATAAATATGGGTTGTATTTACAATGGTGTGTGTTCTTCACTGTTCGCCCTTTTCTCGTGGCAACAGGTCACAAATCTTGCTGCTGTGATGGCACACTGTGGAATTTCACCCAGTGGATATGGATGTTTAATAAAATTGGATTTGTTTTCTAATACTTTGTGGGTCTGTGTAATCTGAGGGAAATATGTCTCTCTAATACTTGGCAGGAGGTTAGGAAATGCAGCTCAGTTTCCACCTCATTTTGTGGGCAGTGAGCACATAGCTTGTCTTCTCTTGAGAGCCATGTCTGCCTACAGCGGCCTTTCTCAATAGCAAGGCTATGCTCACTAAGTCTGTACATAGTCAAAGATTTCATTAAGTTTAGGTCAGTCACAGTGGTCAGGTATTCTGCCACTGTGTACTCTCTGTGTAGGGTCAGTCACAGTGGTCAGGTATTCTGCAGCTGTGTACTCTCTGTGTAGGGTCAGTCACAGTGGTCAGGTATTCTGCAGCTGTGTACTCTCTGTGTAGGGTCAGTCACAGTGGTCAGGTATTCTGCTGCTGTGTACTCTCTGTGTAGGGTCAGTCACAGTGGTCAGGTATTCTGCCACTGTGTACTCTCTGTGTAGGGTCAGTCACAGTGGTCAGGTATTCTGCAGCTGTGTACTCTCTGTGTAGGGTCAGTCACAGTGGTCAGGTATTCTGCAGCTGTGTACTCTCTGTGTAGGGTCAGTCACAGTGGTCAGGTATTCTGCTGCTGTGTACTCTCTGTGTAGGGTCAGTCACAGTGGTCAGGTATTCTGCCGCTGTGTACTCTCTGTGTAGGGTCAGTCACAGTGGTCAGGTATTCTGCCACTGTGTACTCTCTGTGTAGGGTCAGTCACAGTGGTCAGGTATTCTGCAGCTGTGTACTCTCTGTGTAGGGTCAGTCACAGTGGTCAGGTATTCTGCAGCTGTGTACTCTCTGTGTAGGGTCAGTCACAGTGGTCAGGTATTCTGCTGCTGTGTACTCTCTGTGTAGGGTCAGTCACAGTGGTCAGGTATTCTGCCGCTGTGTACTCTCTGTGTAGGGTCAGTCACAGTGGTCAGGTATTCTGCAGCTGTGTACTCTCTGTGTAGGGTCAGTCACAGTGGTCAGGTATTCTGCTGCTGTGTACTCTCTGTGTAGGGTCAGTCACAGTGGTCAGGTATTCTGCCGCTGTGTACTCTCTGTGTAGGGTCAGTCACAGTGGTCAGGTATTCTGCCGCTGTGTACTCTCTGTGTAGGGTCAGTCACAGTGGTCAGGTATTCTGCAGCTGTGTACTCTCTGTGTAGGGTCAGTCACAGTGGTCAGGTATTCTGCAGCTGTGTACTCTCTGTGTAGGGTCAGTCACAGTGGTCAGGTATTCTGCCGCTGTGTACTCTCTGTGTAGGGTCAGTCACAGTGGTCAGGTATTCTGCCACTGTGTACTCTCTGTGTAGGGTCAGTCACAGTGGTCAGGTATTCTGCCGCTGTGTACTCTCTGTGTAGGGTCAGTCACAGTGGTCAGGTATTCTGCAGCTGTGTACCTTCTGTGTAGGGTCAGTCACAGTGGTCAGGTATTCTGCCGCTGTGTACTCTCTGTGTAGGGTCAGTCACAGTGGTCAGGTATTCTGCCGCTGTGTACTCTCTGTGTAGGGTCAGTCACAGTGGTCAGGTCTTCTGCCGCTGTGTACTCTCTGTGTAGGGTCAGTCACAGTGGTCAGGTATTCTGCCGCTGTGTACTCTCTGTGTAGGGTCAGTCACAGTGGTCAGGTATTCTGCCGCTGTGTACTCTCTGTGTAGGGTCAGTCACAGTGGTCAGGTATTCTGCCACTGTGTACTCTCTGTGTAGGGTCAGTCACAGTGGTCAGGTATTCTGCAGCTGTGTACTCTCTGTGTAGGGTCAGTCACAGTGGTCAGGTATTCTGCAGCTGTGTACTCTCTGTGTAGGGTCAGTCACAGTGGTCAGGTATTCTGCTGCTGTGTACTCTCTGTGTAGGGTCAGTCACAGTGGTCAGGTATTCTGCCGCTGTGTACTCTCTGTGTAGGGTCAGTCACAGTGGTCAGGTATTCTGCAGCTGTGTACTCTCTGTGTAGGGTCAGTCACAGTGGTCAGGTATTCTGCTGCTGTGTACTCTCTGTGTAGGGTCAGTCACAGTGGTCAGGTATTCTGCCGCTGTGTACTCTCTGTGTAGGGTCAGTCACAGTGGTCAGGTATTCTGCCGCTGTGTACTCTCTGTGTAGGGTCAGTCACAGTGGTCAGGTATTCTGCAGCTGTGTACTCTCTGTGTAGGGTCAGTCACAGTGGTCAGGTATTCTGCAGCTGTGTACTCTCTGTGTAGGGTCAGTCACAGTGGTCAGGTATTCTGCCGCTGTGTACTCTCTGTGTAGGGTCAGTCACAGTGGTCAGGTATTCTGCCACTGTGTACTCTCTGTGTAGGGTCAGTCACAGTGGTCAGTATTCTGCCGCTGTGTACTCTCTGTGTAGGGTCAGTCACAGTGGTCAGGTATTCTGCAGCTGTGTACCTTCTGTGTAGGGTCAGTCACAGTGGTCAGGTATTCTGCCGCTGTGTACTCTCTGTGTAGGGTCAGTCACAGTGGTCAGGTATTCTGCCGCTGTGTACTCTCTGTGTAGGGTCATCACAGTGGTCAGGTCTTCTGCCGCTGTGTACTCTCTGTGTAGGGTCAGTCACAGTGGTCAGGTATTCTGCCGCTGTGTACTCTCTGTGTAGGGTCAGTCACAGTGGTCAGGTATTCTGCAGCTGTGTACTCTCTGTGTAGGGGTCAGTCACAGTGGTCAGGTATTCTGCCGCTGTGTACTCTCTGTGTAGGGTCAGTCACAGTGGTCAGGTATTCTGCAGGCTGTGTACTCTCTGTGTAGGGTCAGTCACAGTGGTCAGGTATTCTGCCGCTGTGTACTCTCTGTGTAGGGTCAGTCACAGTGGTCAGGTATTCTGCCGCTGTGTACTCTCTGTGTAGGGTCAGTCACAGTGGTCAGGTATGCCGCTGTGTACTCTCTGTGTAGGGTCAGTCACAGTGGTCAGGTATTCTGCCGCTGTGTACTCTCTGTGTAGGGTCAGTCAACAGTGGTCAGGCATTCTGCCGCTGTGTACTCTCTGTGTAGGGTCAGTCACAGTGGTCAGGTATTCTGCCGCTGTGTACTCTCTGTGTAGGGTCAGTCACAGTGGTCAGGTATTCTGCAGCTGTGTACTCTCTGTGTAGGGTCAGTCACAGTGGTCAGGTATTCTGCAGCTGTGTACTCTCTGTGTAGGGTCAGTCACAGTGGTCAGGTATTCTGCAGCTGTGTACTCTCTGTGTAGGGTCAGTCACAGTGGTCAGGTATTCTGCCGCTGTGTACTCTCTGTGTAGGGTCAGTCACAGTGGTCAGGTATTCTGCCGCTGTGTACTCTCTGTGTAGGGTCAGTCACAGTGGTCAGGTATTCTGCCGCTGTGTACTCTCTGTGTAGGGTCAGTCACAGTGGTCAGGTATTCTGCCGCTGTGTACTCTCTGTGTAGGGTCAGTCACAGTGGTCAGGTATTCTGCCGCTGTGTACTCTCTGTGTAGGGTCAGTCACAGTGGTCAGGTATTCTGCAGCTGTGTACTCTCTGTGTAGGGTCAGTCACAGTGGTCAGGTATTCTGCCGCTGTGTACTCTCTGTGTAGGGTCAGTCACAGTGGTCAGGTATTCTGCCGCTGTGTACTCTCTGTGTAGGGTCAGTCACAGTGGTCAGGTATTCTGCAGCTGTGTACTCTCTGTGTAGGGTCAGTCACAGTGGTCAGGTATTCTGCCGCTGTGTACTCTCTGTGTAGGGTCAGTCACAGTGGTCAGGTATTCTGCCGCTGTGTACTCTCTGTGTAGGGTCAGTCACAGTGGTCAGGTATTCTGCCGCTGTGTACTCTCTGTGTAGGGTCAGTCACAGTGGTCAGCGTATTCTTTTGGCCGCTGTGGTAACTCTCTGTGTAGGGTCAGTCCAGTGGTCAGTATTCTGCGCTGTGTTACTCTCTGTGTAGGGTCAGTCACAGTGGTCAGGTATTCTGCCGCTGTGTACTCTCTGTGTAGGTCCAGTCACAGTGGTCAGGTATTCTGCCGCTGTGTACTCTCTGTGTAGGGTCGTCACAGTGGTCAGGTATTCTGCCGCTGTGTACTCTCTGTGTAGGGTCAGTCACAGTGGTCAGGTATTCTGCCGCTGTGTACTCTCTGTGTAGGGTCAGTCACAGTGGTCAGGTATTCTGCCGCTGTGTACTCTCTGTGTAGGGTCAGTCACAGTGGTCAGGTCATTCTGCCGCTGTGTACTCTCTGTGTAGGGTCAGTCACAGTGTCAGGTATTCTGCGCTGTGTACTCTCTGTGTAGGGTCAGTCACAGTGGTCAGGTATTTCTGCCGCTGTGTACTCTCTGTGTAGGGGTCAGTCACAGTGGTCAAGGTTATTCTGCCGCTGTGTACTCTCTGTGTAGGGTCAGTCACAGTGGTCAGGTATTCTGCCGCTGTGTACTCTCTGTGTAGGGTCAGTCACAGTGGTCAGGTATTCTGCCGCTGTGTACTCTCTGTGTAGGGTCAGTCACAGTGGTCAGGTATTCTGCCGCTGTGTACTCTCTGTGTAGGGTCAGTCACAGTGGTCAGGTATTCTGCCGCTGTGTACTCTCTGTGTAGGGTCAGTCACAGTGGTCAGGTATTCTGCCGCTGTGTACTCTCTGTGTAGGGTCAGTCACAGTGGTCAGGTATTCTGCCGCTGTGTACTCTCTGTGTAGGGTCAGTCACAGTGGTCAGGTATTCTGCCGCTGTGTACTCTCTGTGTAGGGTCAGTCACAGTGGTCAGGTATTCTGCCGCTGTGTACTCTCTGTGTAGGGTCAGTCACAGTGGTCAGGTATTCTGCCGCTGTGTACTCTCTGTGTAGGGTCAGTCACAGTGGTCAGGTATTCTGCCGCTGTGTACTCTCTGTGTAGGGTCAGTCACAGTGGTCAGGTATTCTGCCGCTGTGTACTCTCTGTGTAGGGTCAGTCACAGTGGTCAGGTATTCTGCCGCTGTGTACTCTCTGTGTAGGGTCAGTCACAGTGGTCAGGTATTCTGCCGCTGTGTACTCTCTGTGTAGGGTCAGTCACAGTGGTCAGGTATTCTGCCGCTGTGTACTCTCTGTGTAGGGTCAGTCACAGTGGTCAGGTATTCTGCCGCTGTGTACTCTCTGTGTAGGGTCAGTCACAGTGGTCAGGTATTCTGCCGCTGTGTACTCTCTGTGTAGGGTCAGTCACAGTGGTCAGGTATTCTGCCGCTGTGTACTCTCTGTGTAGGGTCAGTCACAGTGGTCAGGTATTCTGCCGCTGTGTACTCTCTGTGTAGGGTCAGTCACAGTGGTCAGGTATTCTGCAGCTGTGTACTCTCTGTGTAGGGTCAGTCACAGTGGTCAGGTATTCTGCCGCTGTGTACTCTCTGTGTAGGGTCAGTCACAGTGGTCAGGTATTCTGCCGCTGTGTACTCTCTGTGTAGGGTCAGTCACAGTGGTCAGGTATTCTGCCGCTGTGTACTCTCTGTGTAGGGTCAGTCACAGTGGTCAGGTATTCTGCCGCTGTGTACTCTCTGTGTAGGGTCAGTCACAGTGGTCAGGTATTCTGCCGCTGTGTACTCTCTGTGTAGGGTCAGTCACAGTGGTCAGGTATTCTGCCGCTGTGTACTCTCTGTGTAGGGTCAGTCACAGTGGTCAGGCATTCTGCCGCTGTGTACTCTCTGTGTAGGGTCGTCACAGTGTCAGGTATTCTGCCCTGTGTACTCGCTTGTAGGGTTCAGTGGTCGGTATTCTGCAGCTGTGTACTCTCTGTGTAGGGTCAGTCACAGTGGTCAGGTATTCTGCAGCTGTGTACTCTCTGTGTAGGGTCAGTCACAGTGGTCAGGTTATTCTGCAGCTGTGTACTCTCTGTGTAGGGTCAGTCACAGTGGCACGGTATTCTGCCGCTGTGTACTCTCTGTGTAGGGTCAGTCACAGTGGTCAGGTATTCTGCCGCTGTGTACTCTCTGTGTAGGGTCAGTCACAGTGGTCAGGTATTCTGCCGCTGTGTACTCTCTGTGTAGGGTCAGTCACAGTGGTCAGGTATTCTGCAGCTGTTACTCTCTGTGTAGGGTCAGTCACAGTGGTCAGGTATTCTGCCGCTGTGTACTCTCTGTGTAGGGTCAGTCACAGTGGTCAGGTATTCTGCCGCTGTGTACTCTCTGTGTAGGGTCAGTCACAGTGGTCAGGTATTCTGCCGCTGTGTACTCTCTGTGTAGGGTCACGTCTGCCGCTGTGTACTCTCTGTGTAGGGGTCAGTCCAGTGGTCAGTATTCTGCCGCTGTGTACTCTCTGTGTAGGGTCAGTCACAGTGGTCGGTATTCTGCAGCTGTGTACTCTCTGTGTAGGTCAGTCACAGTGGTCAGGTATTCTGCGCTGTGTACTCTCTGTGTAGGGTCAGTCACAGTGGTCAGGTATTCTGCCGCTGTGTACTCTCTGTGGTAGGGTCAGTCACAGTGGTCAGGTATTCTGCCGCTGTGTACTCTCTGTGTAAGGGTCAGTCCACAGTGGTCAGGTATTCTGCAGCTGTGTACTCTCTGTGTAGGGTCAGTCACAGTGGTCAGTATTCTGCGCTGTGTACTCTCTGTGTAGGGTCAGTCACAGTGGTCAGGTATTCTGCCGCTGTGTACTCTCTGTGTAGGGTCAGGTCACAGTGGTCAGGTATTCTGTCAAGCTGTGTACCTTCTGTGTAGGGTCAGTCACAGGGGTCAGGTATTCTGCCGTCTGTGTACTCTCTGTGTATGGTCAGTCACAAGTGGTCAGGTAGTCTGCCGCTGTGTAAATCCTCTCTGTGTAGGGTCAGTCACAGTGGTCAGGAAGAACAGATGTTGGTATTCCTGCCGCTGTGTAATCCTCTGTGTAGGGTCAGTCACAGTGGTCAGGTCTTCTGCCGCTGTGTACTCTCTGTGTAGGGTCAGTCACGTGGTCAGGTATTTGCCGCTGTGTACTCTCTGTGTAGGGTCAGTCACAGTGGTCAGTATTCTGCGCCGCTGTGTACTCTCTGTGAGGTCAGTCACAGTGGTCAGGTATTCTGCCGCTGTGTACTCTCTGTGTAGGGTCAAGTCACAGTGGTCAGGTATTCTGCCGCTGTGTACTTCCTCTGTGTAGGTCGTCACAGTGGTCAGTACTTCGCGCGTGTCCTTTCTGTGTAGGGTCAGTCACAGTGGGTCAGGTATTCTGCAGCTGTGTACTCTCTGTGTAGGGTCAGTCACAGTGGGTCAGGTATTCTGCCAGCTGTGTACTCTCTGTGTAGGGTCAGTCACAGTGGTCAGGTATTCTGCCGCTGTGTACTCTCTGTGTAGGGTCAGTCACAGTGGTCAGGTATTCTGCCCGCTGTGTACTCTCTGTGTAGGGTCAGTCACAGTGGTCATGGTATTCGCCGCTGTGTACTCTCTGTGGAGGGTCAGTCACAGTGGGTCAGGTATTCTGCAGCTGTGTACTCTCTGTGTAGGGTCAGTCACAGTGGTCAGGTATTCTGCCGCTGTGTACTCTCTGTGTAGGGTCAGTCACAGTGGTCAGGTATTCTGCGCTGTGTACTCTCTGTGTAGGGTCAGTCACAGTGGTCAGGTATTCTGGCCGCTGTGTACTCTCTGTGTAGGGTCAGTCACAGTGGTCAGGTATTCTGCCGCTGTGTACTCTCTGTGTAGTCGTCACAGTGGTCAGGTATTGCCTGCGCTGTGGTACTCTCTGTGTGGGTCCGTCACAGTGGTCAGTGTATTCTGCCGCTGTGTACTCTCTGTGTAGGGTCAGTCACAGTGGTCAGGTATTCTGCCGCTGTGTACTCTCTGTGTAGGGTCAGTCACAGTGGTCAGGTATTCTGCCGCTGTGTACTCTCTGTGTAGGGTCAGTCACAGTGGTCAGGTATTCTGCCGCCTGTGTACTCTCTGTGTAGGGTCAGTCACAGTGGTCAGGTATTTCTGCCGCTGTGTACTCTCTGTGTAGGGTCAGTCACAGTGGTCAGGTATTCTGCCGCTGTGTACCTCTCTGTGTAGGGTCAGTCACAGTGGTCAGGGTATTCTGCCGCTGTGTACTCTCTGTGTAGGGTCAGTCACAGTGGTCAGGTATTCTGCCGCTGTGTACTCTCTGTGTAGGGTCAGTCACAGTGGTCAGGTATTCTGCCGCTGTGTACTCTCTGTGTAGGGTCAGTCACAGTGGTCAGGTATTCTGCCGCTGTGTACTCTCTGTGTAGGGTCAGTCACAGTGGTAGGTATTCTGCCGCTGTGTACTCCTGTGTAGGGTCAGTCACAGTGGTCAGGTATTCTGCCGCTGTGTACTCTCTGTGTAGGGTCAGTCACAGTGGTCAGGTATTCTGCCGCTGTGTACTCTCTGTGTAGGGTCAGTCACAGTGGTCAGGTATTCTGCCGCTGTGTACTCTCTGTGTAGGGTCAGTCACAGTGGTCAGGTATTCTGCCGCTGTGTACTCTCTGTGTAGGGGTCAGTCACAGTGGTCAGGTATTCTGCCGCTGTGTACTCTCTGTAGGGTCAGTCACAGTGGTCAGGTATTCTGCCGCTGTTACTTCTGTGTAGGGTCAGTACAGGGTAGGTTCTGCCGCTGTGTACTCTCTGTGTAGGGTCAGTCACAGTGGTCAGGTATTCTGCCGCTGTGTACTCTCTGTGTATGGTCAGTCACCGTGGTCATGGTATTTCTCTGTTCTGCCGCTGTGTACTCTCTGTGTAAGGGTCAGGTCACAGTGGTCAGGTATTCTGGGCCGGTTGTTTTCTGTGTACTCCTCTGTGTAGGGTCAGTCACCGTGGTTCAGGTATTCTGCCGCTGTGTACTCCTCTCTGTGTAGGGTCAGTCACAGTGGGTCAGGTATCTTCCGCTGTGTACTCTCTGTGTAGGGTCAGTCACCAGTGGTCAGGTATTCTGCCGCTGTGTACTCTCTTGATGTAGGGTCATGCGTCACAGTGGTCAGGTATTCTGCTGCCGCTGTGTAATCTCTCTGTTTAGGTCAGTCACAGTGGTCAGGTATTCTGTTCACCCGCTGTGTACTCTCTGTGTAGGTCAGTCACAGTGGTCGGTATTCTGCCGCTGTGTACTCTCTGGTGTAGGGTCAGTCACAGTGGGTCAGGTATTCTGCCGCTGTGTACTCTCTGTGTAGGGTCAGTCACAGTGGTCAGGTATTCTGCCGCTGTGTACTCTCTGTGTAGGGTCAGTCACAGTGGTCAGGTATTCTGCCGCTGTGTACTCTCTGTGTAGGGTCAGTCACAGTGGTCAGGTATTCTGCCGCTGTGTACTCTCTGTGTAGGGTCAGTCACAGTGGTCAGGTATTCTGCCGCTGTGTACTCTCTGTGTAGGGTCAGTCACAGTGGTCAGGTATTCTGCCGCTGTGTACTCTCTGTGTAGGGTCAGTCACAGTGGTCAGGTATTCTGCCGCTGTGTACTCTCTGTGTAGGGTCAGTCACAGTGGTCAGGTATTCTGCCGCTGTGTACTCTCTGTGTAGGGTCAGTCACAGTGGTCAGGTATTCTGCCGCTGTGTACTCTCTGTGTAGGGTCAGTCACAGTGGTCAGGTATTCTGCCGCTGTGTACTCTCTGTGTAGGGTCAGTCACAGTGGTCAGGTATTCTGCCGCTGTGTACTCTCTGTGTAGGGTCAGTCACAGTGGTCAGGTATTCTGCCGCTGTGTACTCTCTGTGTAGGGTCAGTCACAGTGGTCAGGTATTCTGCCGCTGTGTACTCTCTGTGTAGGGTCAGTCACAGTGGTCAGGTATTCTGCCGCTGTGTACTCTCTGTGTAGGGTCAGTCACAGTGGTCAGGTATTCTGCCGCTGTGTACTCTCTGTGTAGGGTCAGTCACAGTGGTCAGGTATTCTGCCGCTGTGTACTCTCTGTGTAGGGTCAGTCACAGTGGTCAGGTATTCTGCCGCTGTGTACTCTCTGTGTAGGGTCAGTCACAGTGGTCAGGTATTCTGCCGCTGTGTACTCTCTGTGTAGGGTCAGTCACAGTGGTCAGGTATTCTGCCGCTGTGTACTCTCTGTGTAGGGTCAGTCACAGTGGTCAGGTATTCTGCCGCTGTGTACTCTCTGTGTAGGGTCAGTCACAGTGGTCAGGTATTCTGCCGCTGTGTACTCTCTGTGTAGGTCAGTCACAGTGGTCAGGTATTCTGCCGCTGTGTACTCTCTGTGTAGGGTCAGTCACAGTGGTCAGGTATTCTGCCGCTGTGTACTCTCTGTGTAGGGTCAGTCACAGTGGTCAGGTATTCTGCCGCTGTGTACTCTCTGTGTAGGGTCAGTCACAGTGGTCAGGTATTCTGCCGCTGTGTACTCTCTGTGTAGGGTCAGTCACCGTGGTCAGGTATTCTGCCGCTGTGTACTCTCTGTGTAGGGTCAGTCACAGTGGTCAGGTATTCTGCCGCTGTGTACTCTCTGTGTAGGGTCAGTCACAGTGGTCAGGTATTCTGCCGCTGTGTACTCTCTGTGTAGGGTCAGTCACAGTGGTCAGGTATTCTGCCGCTGTGTACTCTCTGTGTAGGGTCAGTCACAGTGGTCAGGTATTCTGCCGCTGTGTACTCTCTGTGTAGGGTCAGTCACAGTGGTCAGGTATTCTGCCGCTGTGTACTCTCTGTGTAGGGTCAGTCACAGTGGTCAGGTATTCTGCCGCTGTGTACTCTCTGTGTAGGGTCAGTCACAGTGGTCAGGTATTCTGCCGCTGTGTACTCTCTGTGTAGGGTCAGTCACAGTGGTCAGGTATTCTGCAGCTGTGTACTCTCTGTGTAGGGTCAGTCACAGTGGTCAGGTATTCTGCAGCTGTGTACTCTCTGTGTAGGGTCAGTCACAGTGGTCAGGTATTCTGCCGCTGTGTACTCTCTGTGTAGGGTCAGTCACAGTGGTCAGGTATTCTGCCGCTGTGTACTCTCTGTGTAGGGTCAGTCACAGTGGTCAGGTATTCTGCCGCTGTGTACTCTCTGTGTAGGGTCAGTCACAGTGGTCAGGTATTCTGCCGCTGTGTACTCTCTGTGTAGGGTCAGTCACAGTGGTCAGGTATTCTGCCGCTGTGTACTCTCTGTGTAGGGTCCAGTCACAGTGGTCAGGTATTCTGCCGCTGTGTACTCTCTGTGTAGGGTCAGTCACAGTGGTCAGGTATTCTGCCGCTGTGTACTCTCTGTGTAGGGTCAGTCACAGTGGTCAGGTATTCTGCCGCTGTGTACTCTCTGTGTAGGGTCAGTCACAGTGGTCAGGTATTCTGCCGCTGTGTACTCTCTGTGTAGGGTCAGTCACAGTGGTCAGGTATTCTGCCGCTGTGTACTCTCTGTGTAGGGTCAGTCACCGTGGTCAGGTATTCTGCCGCTGTGTACTCTCTGTGTAGGGTCAGTCACAGTGGTCAGGTATTCTGCCGCTGTGTACTCTCTGTGTAGGGTCAGTCACAGTGGTCAGGTATTCTGCCGCTGTGTACTCTCTGTGTAGGGTCAGTCACAGTGGTCAGGTATTCTGCCGCTGTGTACTCTCTGTGTAGGGCCAGTCACAGTGGTCAGGTATTCTGCCGCTGTGTACTCTCTGTGTAGGGTCAGTCACAGTGGTCAGGTATTCTGCCGCTGTGTACTCTCTGTGTAGGGTCAGTCACAGTGGTCAGGTATTCTGCCGCTGTGTACTCTCTGTGTAGGGTCAGTCACAGTGGTCAGGTATTCTGCCGCTGTGTACTCTCTGTGTAGGGTCAGTCACAGTGGTCAGGTATTCTGCAGCTGTGTACTCTCTGTGTAGGGTCAAGTCACAGTGGTCAGGTATTCTGCAGCTGTGTACTCTCTGTGTAGGGTCAGTCACAGTGGTCAGGTATTCTGCCGCTGTGTACTCTCTGTGTAGGGTCAGTCACAGTGGTCAGGTATTCTGCCGCTGTGTACTCTCTGTGTAGGGTCAGTCACAGTGGTCAGGTATTCTGCCGCTGTGTACTCTCTGTGTAGGGTCAGTCACAGTGGTCAGGTATTCTGCCGCTGTGTACTCTCTGTGTAGGGTCAGTCACAGTGGTCAGGTATTCTGCCGCTGTGTACTCTCTGTGTAGGGTCAAATAGCATTCTAGTTTACTCTGTTTTTTTGTTTTTTGTTAATTCTTTCCAATGTGTCCAGTAATTATCTTTTGTTTTCTCATGATTTGGTTGGATCTACAACTGATTCAAGTATTTTTAGTCAGATCCTAATTGGTATGTCGAATTTTATGTTCCTTTTGATGGCATAGAATGCCCTTCTTGCCTTGTCTTTCAGCTCGTTCACAGCTTTGTGGAAGTTACCTGTGGCGCTGATGTTTAGGCCAAGGTATGTATAGTTTTTTTATGTGCTCAAGGGCAACGGTGTCTAGATGGAATTTGAATTTGTGGTCCTGGCGACTGGACCTTTTTTGGAACACCATTATTTTGGTCTTACTGAGATTTACTGTCAGGGCCCAGGTCTGACAGAATCTGTGCAGAAGATCTAGGTGCTGCTGTAGGCCCTCCTTGGTTGGTGACAGAAGCACCAGATCATCAGCAAACAGCAGATATTTGACTTCAGATTCTAGTAGTGTGAGGCCGGTTGCTGCAGACTGTTCTAGTGCCCTCGCCAGTTTTTTATATATCACACACACACACACAGACATATATATATATATATTTGTTGAAGAGGGTGGGGCTTACGCTGCATCCCTGTCTCATGCCACAGCCCCGTGGAAAGAAATTCGTTTTTTTTTGCCAATTTTAACCACACTTTTATTGTTTGTGTGCGTGCGGTTGTTTGTGTACAAGTCTCTCTCTCTCTCTGTCCCTCTTTCACAAGGAGGAGGAGAGAGAGAGACAGGGAGCAGAGACTGAGACCTTCCTCTGAACCCCAGGCTGCCCTACTTTCTCCCAGCCAGACACCATCCCATCCCACAGCTTCCATCCACCATGAACGCAGGAGGGGCCCAAACCCAGGCCAGTCATTATCTGGTGATAAAGACTTTGGATACACTGACAGTGCCACAAATGGCACCCTATTCCCTATGTAGTGCACTACTTTGTACCAGAGCCCTATTCCCTATGTAGTGCACTACTTTGTACCAGAGCCCTATTCCCTATGTAGTGCACTACTTTATACCAAAGCCCTATTCCCTATGTAGTGCACTACTTTAGATCAGAGCCCTATTCCCTATGTAGTGTATTGCTTTATACCAGAGCCCTATTCCCTATGTAGTGCACTACTGTTTACCCAAGCCCTATTCCCTATGTAGTGCACTGCTTTATACCAGAGCCCTATTCCCTATGTAGTGCACTACTATAGAACAGAACCCTATTACCTATATAGTGCACTACTTTAGACCAGAGCCTTATGGGCCCTGAAAATAGGGGGCTTTTTGGAACACAGCCAGTAGATCTAAACTGGTGGCCAAGACAGGCCTCATGAGAGATTAGAGACTGTTAGAGACTACAGACTGTTAGAGATTAGAAACTGGAGACTAGAGACTGTAAGTGACTGGAGAGTTAGAGACTAGAGACTGTTAGAGTCTAGAGACTGTTAGAGTCTAGAAACTTAGAGACTACATAATGTTAGATATTAGAAACTGGAGACTAGAGATTAAGTGACTGGAGAATATTAGAGACTACATACTATTAGATACTAGAGACTTGTTAGAGACTATAGACTGTTAGACACTAGAGACTGTTAGAGATTAGAAACTGGAGACTAGAGACTGTTAGAGATTAGAACCTGGAGACTAGAGACTATTAGACACTAGAGACTTGTTAGAGACGATAGACTGTTGGAGACTAGAGACTGTTAGAGATTAGAAACTGGAGACTAGAGACTGTTAGAGACTAGAGACTGTTAGAGATTAGAACCTGGAGACTAGAGACTATTATATACTAGAGACTTGTTAGAGACTATAGACTGTTAGACACTAGAGACTGTTCGAGATTAGAACCTGGAGACTAGAGACTATTAGATACTAGAGACTTGTTAGAGACTATAGATGTTGGAGACTAGAGACTGTTAGAGATTAGAAACGGGAGACTATAGACTGTTAGAGACTAGATGCTGTTAGAGATTAGAACCTGGAGACTAGAGACTACTAGATACTTGAGACTTGTTAGAGACTATAGACTGTTAGACACTAGAGACTGTTCGAGATTAGAACCTGGAGACTAGAGACTATTAGATACTAGAGACATGTTAGAGACTATAGACTGTTGGAGACTAGAGACTGTTACAGATTAGAAACGGGAGACTATAGACTGTTAGAGACTAGAGACAGTAAGAGATTGGAGATTTGTTAGAGACTATAGACTGTTAGACACTAGAGACTGTTCGAGATTAGAACCTGGAGACTAGAGACTGTTAGACACTAGAGACTGTTAGACACTAGAGACTGTTAGAGACTAGAGACTGTTAGAGATTAGAACCTGTAGACTAGAGACTATTAGATACTAGAGACTTGTTAGAGACTATAGACTGTTGGAGACTAGAGACTGTTAGAGATTAGAAACGGGAGACTATAGACTGTTAGAGACAAGAGACAGTAAGAGATTAGAGATTTGTTAGAGACTATAGACTAATGAGGAGCCCAAGCAAGCCCCAGGTGATTTTAATTCATTACCAACCCATGGGATGTTGTCATCTCACATCTTCCAGGGTGACCACGAGGTCATTATCTGCCAGGGAGATCAGGAGGTCATTATCTGCCAGGGAGATCAGGAGATCATTATCTGCCAGGGAGATCAGGAGGTCATTATCTGTTAGGGAGATCAGGAGGTCATTATCTGTCAAGGAGATCAGGAGGTCATTATCTGTCAAAGAGATCAGGAGGTCATTATCAGTCAGGGAGATCAGGAGGTCAAGGAGATCAGGAGGTCATTATCTGTCAGGGAGATCAGGAGGTCATTATCTGCCAGGGAGATCAGGAGGTCATTATCTATCAGGGATATCAGGAGGTCATTATCTGTCAAGGAGATCAGGAAGTCATTATCTATCTGGGAGATCAAGGGGTCATTATCTGTCAAGGAGATCAGGAGGTCCTTATCTATCAGGGAGATCAGGACGTCATTATCTGCCAGGGAGATCAGGAGGTCATTATCTGTCAGGAAAATCAGGAGGTCAAGGAGATCAGGAGGTCATTATCTGCCAGGGAGATCAGGAGGTCATTATCTCTGACTGAACCTGAGCTGATATCCTTTGGATGTTACCATGATAATGAGGAAATCGGGGACGTGGTACAGTCTCACTCCGTCTGCCAGAGTTACTTCATACCTCAACGGTGGTCTGTATCCATACTGGTGCTGAATGTGTTTTCCATCTTATGAAACCAGTCTAGAGGGCACAATGTCTTCTGCTTTCTTTATTATGGATATCCCCTGTCATGACCCCTGACCCCTCTCCTCCCTCTCCTCCCTCTCCTCCCTCTCCTCCCTCTCCTCCCTCTCCTCCCTCTCCTCCCTCTCCTCCCTCTCCTCCCTCTCCTCCTTCTCCTCCCTCTCCTCCCCTCTCCTCCCTCTCCTCCCTCTCCTCCTTCTCCTCCCTCTCCTCCCTCTCCTCCCTCTCCTCCTTCTCTTCCCTCTCCTCCCTCTCTTCCCTCTCCTCCTTCTCTTCCCTCTCCTCCCTCTCCTCCTTCTCTTCCCTCTCCTCCCTCTCCTCCTTCTCTTCCCTCTCCTCCCTCTCCTCCCTCTCCTCCCTCTCCTCCTTCTCCTCCCTCTCCTCCCTCTCCTCCTTCTCCTCCTTCTCCTCCCTCTCCTCCCTCTCCTCCTTCTCCTCCCTCTCCTCCCTCTCCTCCTTCTCTTCCCTCTCCTCCCTCTCCTCCCTCTCCTCCCTCTCCTCCCTCTCCTCCCTCTCCTCCTTCTCCTCCCTCTCCTCCTTCTCCTCCCTCTCCTCCCTCTCCTCCCTCTCCTCCTTCTCTTCCCTCTCCTCCCTCTCCTCCCTCTCCTCCTTCTCTTCCCTCTCCTCCCTCTCCTCCCTCTCCTCCTTCTCCTCCTTCTCCTCCCTCTCCTCCCTCTCCTCCTTCTCTTCCCTCTCCTCCCTCTCCTCCCTCTCCTCCCTCTCCTCCCTCTCCTCCCTCTCCTCCCTCTCCTCCCTCTCCTCCTTCTCTTCCCTCTCCTCCCTCTCCCTCCTTCTCTTCCCTCTCCTCCCTCTCCTCCTTCTCTTCCCTCTCCTCCCTCTCTTCCCTCTCCTCCCTCTGCTCCCTCTGCTCCTTCTCTTCCCTCTCCTCCCTCTCCTCCTTCTCTTCCCTCTCCTCCCTCTCCTCCTTCTCTTCCCTCTCCTCCCTCTCCTCCTTCTCTTCCTCTCCTCCCTCTCCTCCCTCTCCTCCCTCTCCTCCCTCTCCTCCCTTCCTCTTCTCCTCTCCTCCCTCTCCTCCTTCTCTTCCCTCTCCTCCCTCTCCTCCTTCTCTTCCCTCTCCTCCTTCTCTTCCCTCTCCTCCCTCTACTCCTTCTCTTCCCTCTCTTCCCTCTCCTCCCTCTGCTCCCTCTGCTCCTTCTCTTCCCTCTCCTCCCTCTCTTCCCTCTCCTCCCTCTGCTCCCTCTCCTCCTTCTCCTCCCGCTCCTCCCTCTCCTCCCTCTCCTCCCTCTCCTCCTTCTCCTCTCTCTCCTCCTTCTCTTCCCTCTCCTCCTTCTCTTCCCTCTCCTCCCTCTCCTCCTTCTCTTCCCTCTCCTCCTTCTCTTCCCTCTCCTCTCTCTCCTCCTTCTCTTCCTTCTCTTCCCTCTCCTCTCTCTCCTCCTTCTCCTCCTTCTCCTCCCTCTCCTCCCTCTCCTCTCTCTCCTCCTTCTCCTCCCTCTCCTCCTTCTCTTCCCTCTCCTCTCTCTCCTCCTTCTCTTCCCTCTCCTCCCTCTCCTCCCTCTCCTCTCTCTCCTCCTTCTCCTCCCTCTCCTCCTTCTCTTCCCTCTCCTCTCTCTCCTCCTTCTCTTCCTTCTCTTCCCTCTCCTCTCTCTCCTCCTTCTCCTCCTTCTCTCCCCTCTCCTCCCTCTCCTCCTTCTCTTCTCCCTCTCCTCCCTCTTCTCCCTCTCCTCCACCTCCTCCCATCTCTTCCCCTCTCCTCTCCTTCCTCTTCTCCCTCTCCTCCCTCTTCTCCCTCTCCTCCACCTCCTCCCGTCACTTCCCCTCTCCTCTCCTTCCTCTCCTCTCTCTCCTCTCCTCCATCTCCTCCCTCTCTCCTCCCTGTGTTTGTCTGAATGAGTCACTGTGTGTTGTGTGTCAGGATATGAAGTCAGCTGTTTGGCAAAGGAACATAGAGTGGCATATTACCTATGAATTCCATAACTACTCAACAAGAAACAAACAGCTACATCACCACCTTCAACAACAACCAATTCTCAATTCAGAATGACCTACTGAGTCTCTATGATCTGGAACTCACTCCAAGCTACCCCTGTCATTGTCGCTATTTAAACTCACTCCCCCTGATGTTACCAGGCTGTTACTGTTTAACTCACTCCCCCTGATGTTACCAAGCTGTTACTGTTTAAACTCACTCCCCCTGATGTTACCAGGCTGTTACTGTTTAAACTCACTCCCCCTGATGTTACCAGGCTGTTACTGTTTAAACTCACTTCCCCTGATGTTACCAAGCTGTTACTGTTTAAACTCACTCCCCCTGATGTTACCAAGCTGTTACTGTTTAAACTCACTCCCCCTGATGTTACCAGGCTGTTACTGTTTAAACTCACTCCCCCTGATGTTACCAGGCTGTTACTGTTTAAACTCACTCCCCCTGATGTTACCAGGCTGTTACTGTTTAAACTCACTCCCCCTGATGTTACCAGGCTGTTACTGTTTAAACTCACTCCCCCTGATGTAACCAAGCTGTTACTGTTTAAACTCACTCCCCTGATGTTACCAAGCTGTTACTGTTGAATCTCACTCCCCCTGATGTTACCAAGCTGTTACTGTTTAAACTCACTCCCCCTGATGTTACCAGGCTGTTACTGTTTAAACTCACTCCCCCTGATGTAACCAGGCTGTTACTGTTTAAACTCACTCCCCCTGATGTTACCAAGCTGTTACTGTTTAAACTCACTCCCCCTGATGTTACCAGGCTGTTACTGTTTAAACTCACTCCCCCTGATGTTACCAAGCTGTTACTGTTTAAACTCACTCCCCCTGATGTTACCAAGCTGTTACTGTTTAAACTCACTCCCCCTGATGTTACCAAGCTGTTACTGTTTAAACTCACTCCCCCTGATGTTACCAGGCTGTTACTGTTTAAACTCACTCCCCCTGATGTTACCAAGCTGTCCCTGTCATTGTCACGGTTTAAAACCATGTTAGGAGGCACCTACTGTCCAACACAGTTCTACATCCCCAATAGCTTGACTTCTTTGTCTTCAGCGTCTAGTTGGTGTTATAGTGTTAGTCTGTCTGCTGGATCTGTAGGATTCATCCCCTCTCCCCCTCTCCTTCTGTCCTCCTCTCTCTTCCTCCTCTACTCCTGTCCTCCTCTCCCCTCCCCTCTCCTTCTATCCTCCTCTCTCTTCCTCCTCTACTCCTGTACTCCTCTCCTCCTCCTCTCCTCCTCCTCTCCCCTCTCCTCCTCCCCCTCTCCCCTCTCCTCCTGTACTCCTCTCCCCCTCTCCTCCTCCCCCTCTCCCCTCTCCTCCTGTACTCCTCTCCCCCTCTCCTCCTCCCCCTCTCCCCTCTCCTCCTGTACTCCTCTCCCCCTCTCCTCCTCCCCCTCTCCCCCTCTCCTTCTGTCCTCCTCTCTCTTCCTCCTTCTGTCCTCCTCTCTCTTCCTCCTCTACTCCTGTCCTCCTCTCCCCTCCCCTCTCCTTCTATCCTCCTCTCTCTTCCTCCTCTACTCCTGTACTCCTCTCCTCCTCCTCTCCTCCTCCTCTCCCCCTCTCCTCCTCCCCCTCTCCCCTCTCCTCCTGTACTCCTCTCTCCTCCTCCTCTCCCCCTCTCTTCTCTTCCTCCTCTCCCCCACTCCTCCTCCTCGCCTCCTCCTCCTCTCCTCCTCCTCCTCTCCCCCTGGCCTCCTCTCTGCCAATGTGCCTGTTATGTCACTGACTGACAGAGTGCAGGCTGTCTGGGAGACTGTGTGTGGGAGAGCAGGCAGTGCTATGAACTCCAAGCTCTGCCTGCCCTAGACCTGTCTGTCTCTCTGTCTGTCTCTCTGCCTGCCCTAGACCTGTCTGTCTCTCTGTCTCTCTGCCTGCCCTAGACTTGTCTGTCTCTCTGTCTCTCTCCCTGCCAGCCCTAGGTCTGTCTGTCTGTCTGTCTGTCTGTCTGTCTGTCTGTCTGTCTGTCTGTCTGTCTGTCTGTCTGTCTGTCTGTCTGTCTGTCTGTCTGTCTGTCTGTCTGTCCCTGTTTCAGCCTGCAGTCTCAGCTCAAAGTGCTTTCAGGGGTTTTGAACTTTTTTAACCCAGGTAAGGGGGCATCAACTAGTCCCCTTAATGTAGAAAGTATGAGGGACTCTCTACTCTCCACTCTCCACTCTCCACTCTCTACTCTCCACTCTCTACTCTCCATTCTCCACTCTCCACTCTCCACTCTCCACTCTCTACTCTCTACTCTCCACTCTCCACTCTCCACTCTCCACTCTCTACTCTCCATTCTCCACTCTCCACTCTCCACTCTCCACTCTCTACTCTCCACTCTCTACTCTCCATTCTCCACTCTCCACTCTCCACTCTCCACTCTCTACTCTCTACTCTCTACTCTCCACTCTCCACTCTCCACTCTCCACTCTCTACTCTCCATTTTCCACTCTCCACTCTCCACTCTCCACTCTCCACTCTCTACTCTCTACTCTCCACTCTCCACTCTCTACTCTCCACTCTACTCTCCTCTACACTCTCCACTCTACTCTCCTCTCCACTCTCCACTCTCCACTCTACTCTCCACTCTCCACTCTCTACTCTACACTCTCCACTCTCCTCTCCTCTACTCTCTACTCTCTACTCTCCACTCTACTCTACACCCTCCACTCTACTCTCCTCTCCACTCTCCACTCTACTCTCCTCTCCGCTCTCCACTCTCCACTCTACTCTCCACTCTCTACTCTCTACTCTCTACTCTCTACTCTCTCCACTCTACTCTACACTCTCCACTCTACTCTCCTCTCCACTCTCCGCTCTCCACTCTCCACTCTCCACTCTCCACTCTACTCTCCTCTCTCCATTCGGTAAACTACTGTCTGGTCAACTGAGAAAGATGCTCTCTGCAGTCTCCAGGTGGTTGAGAGGAGCCAGCACATAATGTCTCTTAGATTTAAATGCCCCCCCCCCCCCCCCCATATTCCCAAAAGTAGAACAAGACACAGGTGAACAGGGAATCACTTAGGACGCCCCCTTAGCCAATCCGTCCTCCCTCCCCTCTCACTACTTCCTGAAAGGTCACTGTGCTCCGGTCCACAGTAGTACCATTGTAGTGGTAATGGTGTCCCAAATGGAGCCCTATTACCTATATAGAACACTACTGTTGACCAGAGCCCTATTCCCTATATAGAACACTACTGTTGACCAGAGCCCTATTCCCTATATAGAACACTACTGTTGACCAGGGCCCTATTCCCTATATAGAACACTACTGTTGACCAGAGCCCTATTCCCTATATAGTACACTACTGTTGACCAGAGCCCTATTCCCTATATAGTGGACTACTTTAGACCAGAGCCCTATTCCCTGTATAGTGCACTACTTTAGACCAGAGCCCTATTCCCTGTATAGTGCACTACTTTAGACCAGAGCCCTATTCCCTGTATAGTGCACTACTATAGACCAGAGCCCTATTCCCTATATAGTGCACTACTTTATACTGCAGCCCTATTCCCTATATAGTGCACTACTTTATACTACAGCCCTATTCCCTATATAGTACACTACTTTATACTACAGCCCTATTCCCTATATAGTACACTACTTTATACTGCATCCCTATTCCCTATATAGTGCACTACTTTATACTGCAACCCTATTCCCTATATAGTGCACTACTTTATACTGCAACCCTATTCCCTATATAGTGCACTACTTTATACTACAGCCCTATTCCCTATATAGTGCACTACTTTATACTGCAACCCTATTCCCTATATAGTGCACTACTTTATACTGCAACCCTATTCCCTATATAGTGCACTACTTTATACTGCAACCCTATTCCCTATATAGTGCACTACTTTATACTGCAACCCTATTCCCTATATAGTGCACTACTTTATACTGCAACCCTATTCCCTATATAGTGCACTACTTTATACTGCAGCCCTATTCCCTATATAGTGCACTACTTTATACTACAGCCCTATTCCCTGTATAGTGCACTACTTTATACTGCAGCCCTATTCCCTATATAGTGCACTACTTTATACTGCAGCCCTATTCCCTGTATAGTGCACTACTTTATACTACAGCCCTATTCCCTGTATAGTGCACTACTTTAGACCAGGGCCCTATTCCCTATATAGTACACTACTTTAGACCAGGACCCTATTCCCTGTATAGTACACTACTTTTGACCAGGGCCCTATAAGGGGGCAGGGTTGTATTTGGGACACAACCAGGGCCTCCTGATTACAGACTAGTGCCCGTTGGACTGCGACAGCACACTCACTCTCCGGGACACAAATGGCACCCTCTTCCCTTTATAGTGCACTCCTTTCAACCCTACTACTGCAGTACTTTAGACCAGGACCCTATAGGGTAGTAGTGCACTACTTTCAACCAGGACCCTATAGGGTAGTAGTGCACTACTTTCAACCGGGACCCTATAGGGTAGTAGTGCACTACTTTAGACCAGGACCAATATAGGGTAGTAGTGCACTACTTTAGACCAGGACCCTATAGGGTAGTAGTGCACTACTTTCAACCGGGACCCTATAGGGTAGTAGTGCACTACTTTCAACCAGGACCCTATAGGGTAGTTGTGCACTACTTTCAACCGGGACCCTATAGGGTAGTAGTGCACTACTTTCAACCAGGACCCTATAGGGTAGTAGTGCACTACTTTCAACCAGGGCCCTATAGGGTAGTAGTGCACTACTTTCAACCAGGACCCTATAGGGTAGTAGTGCACTACTTTCAACCAGGGCCCTATAGGGTAGTAGTGCACTACTTTCAACCAGGACCCTATAGGGTAGTAGTGCACTACTTTCAACCAGGACCCTATAGGGTAGTAGTGCACTACTTTCAACCAGGACCCTATAGGGTAGTAGTGCACTACTTTCAACCAGGACCCTATAGGGTAGTAGTGCACTACTTTCAACCAGGACCCTATAGGGTAGTAGTGCACTACTTTCAACCAGGACCCTATAGGGTAGTAGTGCACTACTTTAGACCAGGACCCTATAGGGTAGTAGTGCACTACTTTCAACCAGGACCCTATAGGGTAGTAGTGCACTACTTTCAACCAGGACCCTATAGGGTAGTAGTGCACTACTTTAGACCAGGACCCTATAGGGTAGTAGTGCACTACTTTCAACCAGGACCCTATAGGGTAGTAGTGCACTACTTTCAACCAGGACCCTATAGGGTAGTAGTGCACTAAAAGGGGATAGGATGGAGAGGCAGTAGACCAAGACGTTGGCATCGTTCTGCCGGTGGAAAACGGCCGCGTGGTGTTTAGATGAAACAGTGGAAACACTTTAGAAGTGGCTCTTACAAAATGGATTCCATCCTCCTGAGAAAGTGTTCAGAAAACAGCTGCCTTATCCTTCTGGATAGAGGTCACCTCTCACAACCAAACCTGCCTTATCCTTCTGGAAGGAGGGTACCTCTCAGTAGCAAACACCTGCCTTATCCTTCTGGAAGGAGGTCCCCTCTCACAACAAAACCTGCCTTAGCGTTCTGGAAGGAGGGTACCTCTCAGTAGCAAACACCTGCCTTATCCTTCTGGAAGGAGGGTACCTCTCAGTAGCAAACACCTGCCTTATCGTTCTGGAAGGAGGTCACCTCTCACAACAAAACCTGCCTTAGCGTTCTGAAAGGAGGTCACCTCTCAGAAACACCTGCCTTATCCTTCTGGACAGAGGTCACCTCTCACAACAAAACATGCCTTATCCTTCTGGACAGAGGTCACCTCTCACAACAGAACCTGCCTTATCCTTCTGGACAGAGGTCACCTCTCACAACAAAACCTGCCTTATCGTTCTGGACAGAGGTCACCTCTCACCACAAAACCTGCCTTATCGTTCTGGACAGAGGTCACCTCTCACAACAAAACCTGCCTTATCCTTCTGGATAGAGGTCACCTCTCACAACAAAACCTGCCTTATCGTTCTGGACAGAGGTCACCTCTCACAACAAAATCTGCCTTATCCTTCAGGACAGAGGTCACCTCTCACAACAAAACCTGCCTTATCCTTCTGGACAGAGGTCACCTCTCACAACAAAACCTGCCTTATCCTTCTGGACAGAGGTCACCTCTCACAACAAAACCTGCCTTATAGTTCTGGACAGAGGTCACCTCTCACAACAAAACCTGCCTTATCCTTCTGGACAGAGGTCACCTCTCACAACAAAACCTGCCTTATCATTCTGGACAGAGGTCATCTCTCACAACAAAACCTGCCTTATCCTTCTGGACAGAGGTCACCTCTCACAACAAAACCTGCCTTATCCTTCTGGACAGAGGTCACCTCTCACAACAAAACCTGCCTTATCCTTCTGGACAGAGGTCACCTCTCACAACAAAACCTGCCTTATCGTTCTGGACAAGAGGTCACCTCTCACAACAAAACCTGCCTTATCCTTCTGGACAGAGGTCACCTCTCACAACAACACCTGCCTTATCATTCTGGACAGAGGTCATCTCTCACAACAAAACCTGCCTTATCCTTCTGGACAGAGGTCACCTCTCACAACAAAACCTGCCTTATCATTCTGGAAGGAGGGTACCTCTCAGAAACACCTGCCTTATCGTTCTGGACAGAGGTCACCTCTCACAACCAAACATGCCTTATCCTTCTGGACAGAGGTCACCTCTCACAACAAAACCTGCCTTATCCTTCTGGAAGGAGGGAACCTCTCACAACCAAACCTGCCTTATCCTTCTGGAAGGAGGGTACCTCTCACAACAATAACCTGCCTTATCGTTCTGGAAGGAGGGTACCTCTCAGAAACAAACACCTGCCTTATCCTTCTGGAAGGAGGGTACCTCTCAGTAACAAACACCTGCCTTATCCTTCTGGAAGGAGGGTACCTCTCAGAAACAAACACCTGCCTTATCCTTCTGGAAGGAGGTCCCCTCTCGTAACAAAACCTGCCTTATCGTTCTGGAAGGAGGGTACCTCTCAGAAACAAACACCTGCCTTATCCTTCTGTAAGGAGGTCCCCTCTCATAACAAAACCTGCCTTATCGTTCTTGAAGGAGGGTACCTCTCAGAAACAAACACCTGCCTTATCCTTCTGGAATGAGGGTACCTCTCAGTAGCAAACACCTGCCTTATCGTTCTGGAAGGAGGTTACCTCTCACAACAAAACCTGCCTTATCGTTCTGGAAGGAGGATACCTCTCACAACAAAACCTGCCTTATCCTTCTGGACAGAGGTCACCTCTCAGAAACAAACACCTGCCTTATCCTTCTGGAAGGAGGGTACCTCTCAGAAACAAACACATGCCTTATCCTTCTGGAAGGAGGGTACCTCTCAGAAACAAACACCTGCCTTATCGTTCTGGAAGCAGGGTACCTCTCAGAAACAAACACCTGCCTTATCCTTCTGGAAGGAATTCACCTCTCAGAAACAAACACCTGCCTTATCGTTCTGGAAGGAGGGTACCTCTCAGAAACAAACACCTGCCTTATCGTTCTGGAAGGAGGGTACCTCTCAGAAACAAACACCTGCCTTATCCTTCTGGAAGGAGGTTACCTCTCACAACAAAACCTGCCTTATCCTTCTGGAAGGAGGGTACCTCTCAGAAACAAACACCTGCCTTATCCTTCTGGAAGGAGGTTACCTCTCACAACAAAACCTGCCTTATCCTTCTGGCAGGAGGGTACCTCTCAGAAACACCTGCCTTATCGTTCTGGACAGAGGTCACCTCTCACAACCAAACATGCCTTATCCTTCTGGACAGAGGTCACCTCTCACAACAAAACCTGCCTTATCCTTCTGGAAGGAGGGAACCTCTCACAACCAAACCTGCCTTATCCTTCTGGAAGGAGGGTACCTCTCACAACAATAACCTGCCTTATCGTTCTGGAAGGAGGGTACCACTCAGAAACAAACACCTGCCTTATCCTTCTGGAAGGAGGGTACCTCTCAGAAACAAACACCTGCCTTATCCTTCTGGAAGGAGGCCCCTCTCGTAACAAAACCTGCCTTATCGTTCTGGAAGGAGGGTACCTCTCAGAAACAAACACCTGCCTTATCCTTCTGTAAGGAGGTCCCCTCTCATAACAAAACCTGCCTTATCGTTCTTGAAGGAGGGTACCTCTCAGAAACAAACACCTGCCTTATCCTTCTGGAAGGAGGGTACCTCTCAGTAGCAAACACCTGCCTTATCGTTCTGGAAGGAGGTTACCTCTCACAACAAAACCTGCCTTATCGTTCTGGAAGGAGGATACCTCTCACAACAAAACCTGCCTTATCCTTCTGGACAGAGGTCATCTCTCAGAAACAAACACCTGCCTTATCCTTCTGGAAGGAGGGTACCTCTCAGAAACAAACACCTGCCTTATCCTTCTGGAAGGAGGGTACCTCTCAGAAACAAACACCTGCCTTATCGTTCTGGAAGCAGGGTACCTCTCAGAAACAAACACCTGCCTTATCCTTCTGGAAGGAATTCACCTCTCAGAAACAAACACCTGCCTTATCGTTCTGGAAGGAGGGTACCTCTCAGAAACAAACACCTGCCTTATCGTTCTGGAAGGAGGGTACCTCTCAGAAACAAACACCTGCCTTATCCTTCTGGAAGGAGGTTACCTCTCACAACAAAACCTGCCTTATCCTTCTGGAAGGAGGGTACCTCTCAGAAACAAACACCTGCCTTATCCTTCTGGAAGGAGGTTACCTCTCAGTAGCAAACACCTGCCTTATCGTTCTGGAAGGAGGTTACCTCTCACAACAAAACCTGCCTTATCGTTCTGGAAGGAGGGTACCTCTCAGAAACAAACACCTGCCTTATCCTTCTGGAAGGAGGGTACCTCTCAGAAACAAACACCTGCCTTATCATTCTGGAAGGAGGGTACCTCTCAAACACCTGCCTTATCATTCTGGAAGGAGGGTACCTCTCAGAAACAAACACCTGCCTTATCCTTCTGGAAGGAGGATACCTCTCAGAAACAAACACCTGCCTTATCATTCTGGAAGGAGGATACCTCTCAGAAACAAACACCTGCCTTATCCTTCTGGAAGGAGGGTACCTCTCAAACACCTGCCTTATCGTTCTGGAAGGAGGGTACCTCTCAGTAGCAAACACCTGCCTTATCCTTCTGGACAGAGGTCATCTCTCACAACAAAACCTGCCTTATCATTCTGGACAGAGGTCATCTCTCACAACAAAACCTGCCTTATCCTTCTGGACAGAGGTCACCTCTCACAACAAAACCTGCCTTATCCTTCAGGACAGAGGTCACCTCTCACAGCAAAACCTGCCTTATCCTTCTGGACAGAGGTCACCTCTCACAACAAAACCTGCCTTATCCTTCTGGACAGAGGTCACCTCTCACAACAAAACCTGCCTTATTGTTCTGGACAGAGGTCACCTCTCACAACAAAACCTGCCTTATCCTTCTGGACAGAGGTCACCTCTCACAACAAAACCTGCCTTATCATTCTGGACAGAGGTCATCTCTCACAACAAAACCTGCCTTATCCTTCTGGACAGAGGTCACCTCTCACAACAAAACCTGCCTTATCCTTCTGGACAGAGGTCACCTCTCACAACAAAACCTGCCTTATCCTTCTGGACAGAGGTCACCTCTCACAACAAAACCTGCCTTATCGTTCTGGACAAGAGGTCACCTCTCACAACAAAACCTGCCTTATCCTTCTGGACAGAGGTCACCTCTCACAACAACACCTGCCTTATCATTCTGGACAGAGGTCATCTCTCACAACAAAACCTGCCTTATCTTTCTGGACAGAGGTCACCTCTCACAACAAAACCTGCCTTATCCTTCTGGAAGGAGGGAACCTCTCACAACCAAACCTGCCTTATCCTTCTGGAAGGAGGGTACCTCTCACAACAATAACCTGCCTTATCGTTCTGGAAGGAGGGTACCTCTCAGAAACAAACACCTGCCTTATCCTTCTGGAAGGAGGGTACCTCTCAGTAACAAACACCTGCCTTATCCTTCTGGAAGGAGGGTACCTCTCAGAAACAAACACCTGCCTAATCCTTCTGGAAGGAGGTCCCCTCTCGTAACAAAACCTGCCTTATCGTTCTGGAAGGAGGGTACCTCTCAGAAACAAACACCTGCCTTATCCTTCTGTAAGGAGGTCCCCTCTCATAACAAAACCTGCCTTATCGTTCTTGAAGGAGGGTACCTCTCAGAAACAAACACCTGCCTTATCCTTCTGGAAGGAGGGTACCTCTCAGTAGCAAACACCTGCCTTATCGTTCTGGAAGGAGGTTACCTCTCACAACAAAACCTGCCTTATCGTTCTGGAAGGAGGATACCTCTCACAACAAAACCTTCCTTATCCTTCTGGACAGAGGTCACCTCTCAGAAACAAACACCTGCCTTATCCTTCTGGAAGGAGGGTACCTCTCAGAAACAAACACCTGCCTTATCCTTCTGGAAGGAGGGTACCTCTCAGAAACAAACACCTGCCTTATCGTTCTGGAAGCAGGGTGCCTCTCAGAAACAAACACCTGCCTTATCCTTCTGGAAGGAATTCACCTCTCAGAAACAAACACCTGCCTTATTGTTCTGGAAGGAGGGTACCTCTCAGAAACAAACACCTGCCTTATCGTTCTGGAAGGAGGGTACCTCTCAGAAACAAACACCTGCCTTATCCTTCTGGAAGGAGGTTACCTCTCACAACAAAACCTGCCTTATCCTTCTGGAAGGAGGGTACCTCTCAGAAACAAACACCTGCCTTATCCTTCTGGAAGGAGGTTACCTCTCAGTAGCAAACACCTGCCTTATCGTTCTGGAAGGAGGTTACCTCTCACAACAAAACCTGCCTTATCGTTCTGGTATTAGGGTACCTCTCAGAAACAAACACCTGCCTTATCCTTCTGGAAGGAGGGTACCTCTCAGAAACAAACACCTGCCTTATCATTCTGGAAGGAGGGTACCTCTCAGAAACAAACACCTGCCTTATCATTCTGGAAGGAATTCACCTCTCAGAAACAAACACCTGCCTTATCCTTCTGGAAGGAGGATACCTCTCAGAAACAAACACCTGCCTTATCATTCTGGAAGGAGGATACCTCTCAGAAACAAACACCTGCCTTATCCTTCTGGAAGGAGGATACCTCTCAAACACCTGCCTTATCGTTCTGGAAGGAGGGTACCTCTCAGTAGCAAACACCTGCCTTATCGTTCTGGAAGGAGGGTACCGCTCAGAAACACCTGCCTTGTCCTTCTGGAAGGAGGGTACCTCTCAAACACCTGCCTTATCCTTCTGGAAGGAGGATACCTCTCAGAAACACCTGCCTTATCATTCTGGAAGGAGGGTACCTCTCAGAAACACCTGCCTTATCATTCTGGAAGGAGGGTACCTCTCAGAAACACCTGCCTTATCATTCTGGAAGGAGGATACCTCTCAGAAACACCTGCCTTATCGTTCTGGAAGGAGGTCACCTCTCAGAAACAAACACCTGCCTTATCATTCTGGAAGGAGAGTACCTCTCAGAAACACCTGCCTTATCATTCTGGAAGGAGGGTACCTCTCAGAAACACCTGCCTTATCATTCTGGAAGGAGGATACCTCTCAGAAACACCTGCCTTATCGTTCTGGAAGGAGGTCACCTCTCAGAAACAAACACCTGCCTTATCATTCTGGAAGGAGGATACCTCTCAGAAACACCTGCCTTATCATTCTGGAAGGAGGGTACCTCTCAGAAACACCTGCCTTATCATTCTGGAAGGAGGGTACCTCTCAGAAACACCTGCCTTATCCTTCTGGAAGGAGGTCACCTCTCAGAAACACCTGCCTTATCCTTCTGGAAGGAGGGTACCTCAGATGAAACAGTGGAAACACACGTGAGAGACAGATTTAGTATGGATTTATATTTCATTATTTCTGGCATCTGTCAGGCCTCATCGACCTCCATGCTCCCGAGACGACTAAATATTTCATTATTTCTGCTAGCATCTGTCAGGCCTCATCGACCTCCATGCTCCCGAGACGACTAAATATTTCATTGAATCAGATGGAGACTGTAGTTCAAGCCGCACCTGAGACGACTGAAACTGCAACCGTGAGCAACCATGTCACATCTCTCAAAGTAGGTTTCTTTTTTGTGAGTTTATTGATCATTTCCCTCTGTTTATCCCAGATGAGTACCCCCCACCCCCCAAACAGAGTAGATGCCTGTTTAACCAAGATGAGTACCCCCCCACCCCCCAAACAGAGTAGATGCCTGTTTAACCAAGATGAGTACCCCCCCCAAACAGAGTAGATACCTGTTTATCTAAGATGAGTCCCCGTTCTGCCGTTCTGCCCCTGAGCAATGCTGTTAACCCACTGTTCCCCGGGACGCTGTGGGATGTTGATTATGGCAGCCACCCCCCCCCCCCCCCCACACCTCTCTGATTCAGAGGGGGTTGGGTTAAATGCAGAAAGACACATTTCAGTTGTACAACTGACGAGGTATCTCTGTTTAAGGAGTGGGTTTGTTATAGGAGAGATTTATTTCATGGAGATTTGAGATACCAACAGAATCAAAGGGAAATCCTCTGCCATTTGGTTTTCAAGGCCTGAGGAAACGTAACTGTGGAACACTGATGGAGAGAGAGATTTAATTACACAGATATACCCCCTCCCCCTACTTCATGCATATTCAACATCCCCCATCCCTAATTGTGGATAATCTCTTGGGTTTGCACATTCCATTTATAAATATCACACGTGGGATGTGTGTGTGTGTGTGTGTGTGTGTGTGTGTGTGTGTGTGTGTGTGTGTGTGTGTGTGTGTGTGTGTGTGTGTGTGTGTGTTTATAGGGGGATCTCAGACCAATATTGTGCTATCATCTGTCGACTGCACACTCCTGACCTGTGTCTTTAATCAAACCAATTGCCTTGATTAACAATGTTGAGAATAAAATTACCTAATGGCTGTTATATGAGACAGAGGGAGAGAGAGAGAGACAGAGAGAGAGAGACAGAGAGAGAGAAACAGAGAGAAACAGAGAGAAACAGAGAGAGAGAGACAGAGAGAGAGAAACAGAGAGAAACAGAGAGAAACAGAGAGAAACAGAGAGAGAGAGACAGAGAGAGAGAAACAGAGAGAAACAGAGAGAAACAGAGAGAAACAGAGAGAGAGAGACAGAGAGAGAGAAACAGAGAGAAACAGAGAGAAACAGAGAGAAACAGAGAGAGAGAGAGAAACTCAATCAATAAGCACCATTACCTTAATGCCGATGATTGTAAAGACAATGGCTGCATTTACACAGGCAGCCCAATTCTAAAAAAAAATTGATTTGACAGATCAGCTCTGAAAAAGATCTGATGTGATTGATCAAAAGACCCATTAGTGGAGAAAAAGAAACATCAGAATTGGGCTGCCTGTGTAAATGAAGCCCTTTTTGCTCAGGCCCTCTACTGAACATGTCTGGTTTGGAGCACGATGCTGCTCGTTCTCACATAGCCCACTGAACTCACATCCCTTTTTGCTTGTCTGCATCCAAAATGGCAACCTATTCCCCTATATAGTGCACTACTTTTGTCCAGAGGCCTATGGGGACTACGGTGCCATTTGGAATGGAGCTCTCAACTTGAGTGTGAGAGCCATTCAGGTACGAATGAGTTCGTCTGTAGTCTGAGCTGAAGGAGTTAGTCCTCAGTCTGAGCTGAAGGCGTTATTCTGTAGTATGTACTGAAGGAGTTAGTTTGTAGTATGAACTGAAGGAGTTAGTTTGTAGTACGAGCTGAAGGAGTTAGTCTGAAGGAGTTAGTCTGTAGTCTGAGCTGAAGGAGTTAGTCTGTAGTACGAACTGAAGGAGTTAGTCTGTAGTATGAAGGAGTTAGTAGTCTGAGCTGACTGAGTTAGTCTGTAGTACGAGCTGAAGGAGTTAGTCTGTAGTATGAGCTGAAGGAGTTACTGTAATATGAGCTGAAGGAGTTAGTATGTAGTATGAAGGAGTTAGTCTGTAGTCTGAGCTGAAGGAGTTAGTCTGTAGTCTGAGCTGAAGGAGTTAGTCTGTAGTCTGAAGGAGTTCGTCTGTAGTCTGAGCTGAAGGAGTTAGTCTGTAGTCTGAGCTGAAGGAGTTGATCTGTAGTCTGAAGGAGTTTGTCTGTAGTCTGAAGGAGTTAGTCTGTAGTCTGAGCTGAAGGAGTTAGTCTGTAGTCAGAAGGAGTTAGTCTGTAGTACAAGCTGAATGAGTTAGTCTGTAGTCGGAAGGAGTTACTCTGTAGTCTGAGCTGAAGGAGTTAGTATGTAGTCTGAAGGAGTTAGTCTGTAGTCTGAGCTGAAGGACTTAGTCCTCAGTCTGAGCTGAAGGCATTATTCTGTAGTATGAACTGAATGAGTTATTCTGTAGTATGAACTGAAGGAGTTAGTCTGTAGTATGAGCTGAAGAAGTTAGTCTGTAGTCTGAAGGAGTTACTCTCTAGTCTGAGTTGAAGGAGTTAGTCTGTAGTACGAGCTGAAGGAGTTAGTTTGTAGTACAAGCTGAAGAAGTTAGTCTGTAGTCTGAAGGGGTTGGTCTATAGTATGAGCTGAAGGAGTTAGTCTGTAGTCTGAAGGAATTAGTCTGTAGTCTGAGCTGAATGAGTTAGTCTGTAGTACGAGCTGAAGGAGTTAGTCTGTAGTACGAGCTGAAGGAGTTAGTCTGTAGTATGAGCTGAAGGAATTAGGCTGTAAGCTGAAGGAGTTAGTCTGTAGTCTGAGCTGAAGGAGTTAGTCCTCAGTCTGAGCTGAAGGTGTTATTCTGTAGTATGAACTGAAGGAGTTATTCTGTAGTATGAACTGAAGGAGTTAGTCCTTCAGTCTGAGCTGAAGGCGTTATTCTGTAGTATGAGCTAAATTAGTTAGTCTGTAGTACGAGCTGAAGGAGTTAGTCTGTAGTACGAGCTGAAGGAGTTAGTCTGTAGTACGAGCTGAAGGAGTTAGTCTGTAGTCTTAAGGAATTAGTCTGTAGTCTGAGCTGAATGAGTTAGTCAGTAGAACGAGCTGAAGGAATTAGTCTGTAGTACGAGCTGAAGGAGTTAGTCTGTAGTCTTAAGGAATTAGTCTGTAGTATGAGCTAAATGAGTTAGTCTGTAGTATAAGCTGAAGGAGTTAGTCTGTAGTCTGAGCTGAATGAGTTAGTCAGTAGTACGAGCTGAAGGAGTTAGTCTATAGTACGAGCTGAAGGAGTTAGTCTGTAGTTTGAGCTGAAGGAGTTAGTCTGTAGGCTTAGCTGAAGGAGTTAGTCTGTAGTCTGAGCTGAAGGAGTTAGTTTTTAGTCTGAGCTGAAGGAGTTAGTCTGTAGTACGAGCTGAAGGAGTTAGTCTGTATTCTGTAGTCTGAAGGAGTTAGTCTGTAGTCTGAAGGAGTTAGTCTGTAGTCTGAGCTGAAGTAGTTAGTCTGTAGGCTTAGCTGAAGGAGTTAGTCTGTAGTATGAGCTGAAGGAGTTAGTCTGTAGACTGAGCTGAAGGAGTTAGTCTGTAGTACGAGCTGAAGGAGTTAGTCTGTATTCTGTCGTCTGAAGGAGTTAGTCTGTAGTCTGAAGGACTTAGTCTGTAGTCTGAGCTGAAGGAGTTAGTCTGTATTCTGTCGTCTGAAGGAGTTAGTCTGTAGTCTGAAGGAGTTAGTCTGTAGTCTGAAGGAGTTAGTCTGTATTCTGTAGTCTGAAGGAGTTAGTCTGTAGTCTGAAGGAGTTAGTCTGTATTCTGTAGTCTGAAGGAGTTAGTCTGTAGTCTGAAGGAGTTAGTCTGTATTCTGAGCTGAAGGAGTCTGTACTATTTCCTCTATAGTTGCAATGTCAATGAGGCCTGAGGGTCATGGCAGGGGCACGGCAGGGGCATGGCAGGGGCACAGCAGGGTCACGGCAGGGTCACGTCTTTCATAGCCCCAGACTGACGCATATATTGAACTGTAGGGGAGAAGGGGGTGAACACACACACACAAACACACACACGCACGCACACACACACACACACACACACGGATGACAGGTCCAGTCTAAGTCACATGACCCCAGAGAACAAGCATTTCAGACCAGTCATCAGACGTGTGTGTGTGTGTGTTTCCTATCTCTCTCTTCTGAACAGAGGGTTTGTTCCTGTGTATTCATGCCTCTATCTCTCTCTTCTGAACAGACAGTCTGTTCCTGTGTGTTCATGCCTCTATCTCTCTCTTCTGAACAGACAGTCTGTTCCTGTGTGTTCATGCCTCTATCTCTCTCCTGAACAGACAGTCTGTTCCTGTGTATTCATGCCTCTATCTCTCTCCTGAACAGACAGTATGTTCCTGTATGTTCATGCCTCTATGCGCCTGTCGAGGTAGATGGTAACGTGAACTTCAGAATGATAAAGCACTGGAGCACACACACACACACACACACACACACTCCAGTCTTTGATGCTGGATGGTGACATTATGTGATCTTTGAAATGTTTAGGTATTCATTTTTCTTAGAATGTTCAGTCGGAATTATGCGCTGTAATTATGCTGATAGATGTATATCGTATTTAGCCCAGCCGGAGCGGCCCGTTGGGAAGGAGCCGGAACGGCCCGTAGGGAAGGAGCCGGAACGGGCCGTAGGGAAGGAGCTGGAACGGCCCGTAGGGAAGGAGCCGGAACGGCCCGTAGGGCAGGAGCCGGAACGGTCCGTAGGACAGGAGCCAGAACGGGCCGTAGGGAAGGAGCCGGAACGGCCCGTAGGGAAGGAGCCGGAACGGCCCGTAGGGCAGGAGCCGGAACGGTCCGTAGGACAGGAGCCAGAACGGCCCGTAGGACAGGAGCCAGAATGGCCCGTAGGACAGGAGCCAGAACGGCCCGTAGGGAAGGAGCCGGAACGGGCCGTAGGGAAGGAGCCGGGAACGGCCCGTAGGGAAGGAGCCGGAACGGCCCGTAGGACAGGAGCCGGAACGGCCCGTAGGGAAGGAGCCGGAACGGCCCGTAGGGAAGGAGCCGGGAACGGCCCGTAGGGAAGGAGCCGGAACGGCCCGTAGGGAAGGAGCCGGAACGGCCCGTAGGGAAGGAGCCGGAACGGCCCGTAGGGCAGGAGCCGGAACGGTCCGTAGGACAGGAGCCAGAACGGCCCGTAGGACAGGAGCCAGAATGGCCCGTAGGACAGGAGCCAGAACGGCCCTTAGGGAAGGAGCCAGAACGGCCCACAGGACAGGAGCCAGAACGGCCCGTAGGGCAGGAGCCAGAACGGCACATAGGACAGGAGCCAGAACGGCCCGTAGGACAGGAGCCAGGACGGCCCGTAGGGCAGGAGCCATGACGGCCCGTAGGGAAGGAGCAAGAACGGCCCATAGGGCAGGAGCCTATCTCCGGATTAGGTAGTGTGAGGCAGCTAGATGTTCATCCCTGGACAGGCCGTCTATCGCGGCATCATCCATATGTGTTGGTCATTACTGAGACGTGGTTAAGGAAGAGTGATTTGAACACTGATGTTAACCTTTCTGGTTATAACATTTCTCGGCAAGACAGATCTTCCAAAGGTGGTGGAGTGGCAATCTAAACCAAGGATCACCTTCATGGCTCGGTTGTCTCCACCAAGTCTGTCCCCAAACTATTTGATTTGCTGGTTTTAAAAGCATTAAACTTTCAAATAGTTCTTTGTTGACTGTTTCTGGGTGTTATTGTACTCCATCAGAACTTGCCTGTACCCTACCTGCCCTAAGCTCTCTCCTGGCCCCTACCTGGCCCCTACCTGCCCTAACCTATCTCCTGGCCCCTCCCTGCCCTAAGCTCTCTCCTGGCCCCTCCCTGCCCTTAGCTCTCTCCTGGCCCCTCCCTGCCCTAACCTCTCTCCTGGCCCCTACCTGCCCTATGCTCTCTCCTGGCCCCTACCTGGCCCCTCCCTGCCCTAAGCTCTCTCCTGGCCCCTCCCTGCCCTAAGCTCTCTCCTGGCCCCTACCTGCCCTAAGCCCCTTACACTAAGTCTGAATCTGTCCTGCTAGGGGGCAGGGAACATCTGGGTGACCTAAACAGAGACATGCTTAAACCACCTGACCAAGTCCTAAAGCAATGGGACTCCCTTAATCGTTCTCAGATTATCCTACAAGGTCTGACTCCAACCACCCAGAAATGGCTACTCTCCTTGATGTTATCCTCACAGTAATCCTGACTGGTATCAGTCTGCTGTTTTCTGCAACGAACTTAGTGATCATTGTTTTACAGTCTGTGTTCGTAATGGCTACTCAGTGAAACGACCTGTCCTAATTTGTCACAGACGCTTGGTTTAAAAAAAATGTAATGAGCAAACCTTCCTTCATGACCTGGAATCTGTAAAATGGTATAGAATCAGCTTGATCCCCCTCTGTCGAAGACACATGGACCTTCTCCCTCTGTCGAAGACACATGGACCTTCTCCCTCTGTCGAAGACACATGGACCTTCTCCCTCTGTCGAAGACACATGGACCTTCCCCCTCTGTCGAAGACACATGGACCTTCCCCCTCTGTCGAAGACACATGGACCTTCTCCCTCTGTCGAAGACACATGGACCTTCTCCCTCTGTCGAAGACACATGGACCTTCTCCCTCTGTCGAAGACACATGGACCTTCTCCCTCTGTCGAAGACACATGGACCTTCTCCCTCTGTCGAAGACACATGGACCTTCTCCCTCTGTCGAAGACACATGGACCTTCTCCCTCTGTCGAAGACACATGGACCTTCTCCCTCTGTCTGTCGAAGACACATGGACCTTCTCCCTCTGTCGAAGACACATGGACCTTCTCCCTCTGTCTGTCGAAGACACATGGACCTTCTCCCTCTGTCGAAGACACATGGACCTTCGCCCTCTGTCGAAGACACATGGACCTTCCCCCTCTGTCGAAGACACATGGACCTTCTCCCTCTGTCGAAGACACATGGACCTTCCCCCTCTGTCGAAGACACATGGACCTTCTCCCTCTGTCGAAGACACATGGACCTTCCCCCTCTGTCGAAGACACATGGACCTTCGCCCTCTGTCGAAGACACATGGACCTTCTCTTTCGATATCTTTTCAGAAATGGTTAAACATCTGGCAGAGTTACTCCACCTCAAGAATTTCATTTGGTGAAATGTTCGGCACACTTGTACGCAGGCTGACTGGCTCTCGTTCAGGCAAATGAGAAATTAAGTTCACTCAGGCTATCCGGAAGGCCAAAGTTAGTTACTTTAAGGAGCAGTTCTCTCTCTGTGGGTCGAACCCCAAGAAGTTCTGGAAAACGGTTAAAGACCTGGAGAATAAACCCTCCTCGTCACAGCTGCTGATGTCCATTAATGTTGACGATGTGGTTGTTACTGACAAGAAGCACATGGCTGAGCTCTTTAATCACCACCTCATTAAGTCAGGATTCCTTTTTGACTCAGACATTTAAAAAAAAATGTATTTAACCTTTATTTAACCAGGTAGGCTAGTTGAGAACACCTTTATTTAACCAGGTAGGCTAGTTGAGAACAAGTTCTCATTTGCAACTGCGACCTGGCCAAGATAAAGCATAGCAGTGTGAGCAGACAACAAAGAGTTACACATGGAGTAAACAATTAACAAGTCAATAACACAGTAGAAAACAAAGGGGGAGTCTATATACAATGTGTGCAAAATGCATGAGGAGGTAGGCAAATAATTACAATTTTGCAGATTAACACTGGAGTGATAAATGATCAGATGGTTATGTACAGGTGGAGATATTGGTGTGCAAAAGAGCAGAAAAGTAAATAAATAAAAACAGTATGGGGATGAGGTAGGTGAAAAAGGGTGGGCTATTTACCAATAGACTATGTACAGCTGCAGCGATCGGTTAGCTGCTCAGATAGCTGATGTTTGAAGTTGGTGAGGGAGATAAAAGTCTCCAACTTCAGCGATTTTTGCAATTCGTTCCAGTCACAGGCAGCAGAGTACTGGAACGAAAGGCGGCCAAATGAGGTGTTGGCTTTAGGGATGATCAGTGAGATACACCTGCTGGAGCGCGTGCTACGGATGGGTGTTGCCATCGTGACCAGTGAGCTGAGATAAGGCGGAGCTTTACCTAGCATGGACTTGTAGATGACCTGGAGCCAGTGGGTCTGGCGACGAATATGTAGCGAGGGCCAGCCGACTAGAGCATACAAGTCGCAGTGGTGGGTGGTATAAGGTGCTTTAGTGACAAAACGGATGGCACTGTGATAAACTGCATCCAGTTTGCTGAGTAGAGTGTTGGAAGCCATTTTGTAGATGACATCGCCGAAGTCGAGGATCGGTAGGATAGTCAGTTTTACTAGGGTAAGCTTGGCGGCGTGAGTGAAAGAGGCTTTGTTGCGGAATAGAAAGCCGACTCTTGATTTGATTTTCGATTGGAGATGTTTGATATGAGTCTGGAAGGAGAGTTTGCAGTCTAGCCAGACACCTAGGTACTTATAGACGTCCACATATTCTAGGTCGGAACCATCCAGGGTGGTGATGCTAGTCGGGCATGCGGGTGCAGGCAGCGACCGGTTGAAAAGCATGCATTTGGTTTTACTAGCGTTTAAGAGCAGTTGGAGGCCACGGAAGGAGTGTTGTATGGCATTGAAGCTTGTTTGGAGGTTAGATAGCACAGTGTCCAAAGACGGGCCGAAAGTATATAGAATGGTGTCGTCTGCGTAGAGGTGGATCAGGGAATCGCCCGCAGCAAGAGCAACATCATTGATATACACAGAGAAAAGAGTCGCCCCGAGAATTGAACCCTGTGGCACCCCCATAGAGACTGCCAGAGGACCAGACAGCATGCCCTCCGATTTGACGCACTGAACTCTGCCTGCAAAGTAATTGGTGAACCAGGCAAGGCAGTCATCCGAAAAACCGAGGCTCCTGAGTCTGCCGATAAGAATATGGTGATTGACAGAGTCAAAAGCCTTGGCAAGGTCGATGAAGACGGCTGCACAGTACTGTCTTTTATCGATGGCGGTTATGATATCGTTGAGTACCTTGAGTGTGGCTGAGGTGCACCCATGACCGGCTCGGAAACCAGATTGCACAGCGGAGAAGGTACGGTGGGATTCGAGATGGTCAGTGACCTGTTTGTTGACTTGGCTTTCGAAGACCTTAGATAGGCAGGGCAGGATGGATATAGGTCTGTAACAGTTTGGGTCCAGGGTGTCTCCCCCTTTGAAGAGGGGGATGACTGCGGCAGCTTTCCAATCCTTGGGGATCTCAGACGATATGAAAGAGAGGTTGAACAGGCTGGTAATAGGGGTTGCGACAATGGTGGCAGATAGTTTCAGAAATAGAGGGTCCAGATTGTCAAGCCCAGCTGATTTGTACGGGTCCAGGTTTTGCAGCTCTTTCAGAACATCTGCTATCTGGATTTGGTTAAAGGAGAACCTGGAGAGGCTTGGGCGGGGAGCTGCGGGGGGGGCGGAGCTGTTGGCCGAGGTTGAAGTAGCCAGGCGGAAGGCATGGCCAGCCGTTGAGAAATGCTTATTGAAGTTTTCGATAATCATGGATTTATCAGTGGTGACCGTGTTACCTAGCCTCAGTGCAGTGGGCAGCTGGGAGGAGGTGCTCTTGTTCTCCATGGACTTCACGGTGTCCCAGAACTTTTTGGAGTTGGAGCTACAGGATGCAAACTTCTGCCTGAAGAAGCTGGCCTTAGCTTTCCTAACTGACTGCGTGTATTGGTTCCGGACTTCTCTGAACAGTTGCATATCACAGGGACTATTCGATGCTATTGCAGTCCGCCACAGGATGTTTTTGTGCTGGTCGAGGGCAGTCAGGTCTGGGGTGAACCAAGGGCTGTATCTGTTCTTAGTTCTGCATTTTTTGAACGGAGCATGCTTATCTAAAATGGTGAGGAAGTTACTTTTAAAGAATGACCAGGCATCCTCAACTGACGGGATGAGGTCAATGTCCTTCCAGGATACCCGGGCCAGGTCGATTAGAAAGGCCTGCTCACAGAACTGTTTTAGGGAGCGTTTGACAGTGATGAGGGGTGGTCGTTTGACTGCGGCTCCGTAGTGGATACAGGCAATGAGGCAGTGATCGCTGAGATCCTGGTTGAAGACAGCGGAGGTGTATTTGGAGGGCCAGTTGGTCAGGATGACGTCTATGAGGGTGCCCTTGTTTACAGAGTTAGGGTTGTACCTGGTGGGTTCCTTGATGATTTGTGTGAGATTGAGGGCATCTAGGTTAGATTGTAGGACTGGCGGGGTGTTAAGCATATCCCAGTTTAGGTCACCTAACAGAACAAACTCTGAAGCTAGATGGGGGGCGATCAATTCACAAATGGTGTCCAGGGCACAGCTGGGAGCTGCGGGGGGTCGGTACCAGGCGGCAACCGTGAGAGACTTATTTCTGGAGAGAGTAATTTTCAAAATTAGTAGTTCGAACTGTTTGGGTATGGACCTGGAAAGTATGACATTACTTTGCAGGCTATCTCTGCAGTAAACTGCAACTCCTCCCCCTTTGGCAGTTCTATCTTGATGGAAGATGTTATAGTTGGGTATGGAAATCTCTGAATTTTTGGTGGCCTTCCTGAGCCAGGATTCAGACACAGCAAGGACATCAGGGTTAGCAGAGTGTGCTAAAGCAGTGAGTAAAACAAACTTAGGGAGGAGGCTTCTGATGTTGACATGCATGAAACCAAGGCTTTTTCGATCACAGAAGTCAACAAATGAGGGTGCCTGGGGTCATGCAGGGCCTGGGTTTACCTCCACATCACCCGCGGAACAGAGAAGGAGTAGTATGAGGGTGCGGCTAAAGGCTATCAAAACTGGTCGCCTAGAGCGTTGGGGACAGAGAATAAGAGGAGCAGGTTTCTGGGCATGGTAGAATATATTCAGGGCATAATGCGCAAACAGGGGTATGGTGGGGTGCGGGTACAGCGGAGGTAAGCCCAGGCACTGGGTGATGATGAGAGAGGTTGTATCTCTGGACATGCTGGTAGTAATGGGTGAGGTCACCGCATGTGTGGGAGGTGGGACAAAGGAGTTATCAGGGGCATGAAGAGTGGAACTAGGGGCTCCATTGTGAACTAAAACAATGATAACTAACCTGAACAACAGTATACAAGGCATATTGACATTTGAGAGAAACATACAGCGAGGCATGCAGTAATCACAGGTGTTGAATTGGGAAAGCTAGCTAAAACAGTAGGTGAGACAACAGCTAATCAGCTAGCACAACAACAGCAGGTAAAATGGCGTAGACTAGGCAACGGGGCCAACAGATAAAACAAACAAGCAGAATGGAGTACCGTGATTAATGGACAGTCCAGCGTGCATCAGCTAAGTAGCCAAGAGATCAGTGTCCAGGGGGCAGCGGTGGATGGGGCAGGGAAGCTGGACTGGCGAGTGTTATCCAGGTTTTAAAAAAACTAACAATGACTAAATAGCTTGTAACTAGTTAGCTGGTTAGCTTCTGGAGGTTCTTGAGTGTGTTCTAAAAATAAAAAAATAATAGCGATTCCGTATCACATTGGGTGAGGCAGGTTTCCGGAAGGTATAAACAAATTAAAAGTCAAAAGAGATAGAAAGTAAATATGGGTCTGGTGAGCGTTTGGGACGCGGCGATTCAGGCGGTTAGCAGGCCTGTGCTAACAAGCTAACAGTTTGTAGGCCCGGGCTAGACAAGGTAGCAGTTAGCGGACCGGAGCTGGACAAGCTAGCAGTTAGCAGGCCGAATTAGCAAGCAGGGAGATAGTGAGGGCTAGAGAGTTAGCCTTTGGGGGACGTCGCGATGGGGTGAGTCTGTTTATTCCTCTTCATGCGATGACATCGATAGACCGGTCGTGGGCCCGGGTATTGTAGCTCAGGAGTATGCTACGGTGGTAGCACAGGTGCTACGGCCGGGCTAGCTTCAAGCTAAGTGGGTGGAAACGCTAGCCAGGAGTAATCCGGGATTGCGGTTTAGCTAGATAGCTAGTTGCTGAAAAATCCAGCTGAAAGATGTTCCGTTTGCGGTGGGAATCCGGGGATGAATCCGGGGATGAAAAATAAATAGGTCCGTTATGCTCTGGTTAGAGTCACGTTGTACGAACAGGCGAGAGCTTTCCGATCTACAGGTTAGCTGATGACCGGTTAGCTGAAGACCGCTAGCATACCCGCTGGTTAGCTGGCTAGCTTCAGTTGAGGGGTCCCGAAGTAAATATAAATACTTTAGGAAAAATAGCTACATTGGGTGAGTCGGGTTGCAGGAGAGTATTTGGAAGCTTAGGGTTTAGCTAAATGTTTTCAAAGAGATATGTGGAGAAAATATGTAAAAATATGTAAAAAAACGAAAAAGAAACGATAAATACAGGGACACGACAGGACAGGACGACTTACTGCTACGCCATCTTGGTGATTAGGCCTCCTCGCCCGTCCAACCTTTTCCTCATGTTCCACCCCTTCTAACGCGACTCGGCCCCGACGCTCCCTACAAGCGGTCACTGAGTCCGAGGGGCTAAAGGAGCTCCTTAAACTTGACCCCCCAAAAAACATCTGGATCAGATGGTTTAGACCCTTTCTTCTTTAAGGTTGCTGCCCCTATCATCGCCAAGCCTATCTCTGACCTTTTAAATCTGTCTCTCCTGTCTTTATTAAGGTTGCTGCCCCTATCATCGCCAAGCCCTATCTCTGACCTTTTAAATCTGTCTCTCCTGTCTTTATTAAGGTTGCTGCCCCTATCATCGCCAAGCCTATCTCTGACCTTTTAAATCTGTCTCTCCTGTCTTCTTTAAGGTTGCTGCCCCTATCATCGCCAAGCCCTATCTCTGACCTTTTAAATCTGTCTCTCCTTTCGTCTTTAAGGTTACTGCCCCTATCATCGCCAAGCCCTATCTCTGACCTTTTTAACCTGTCTCTCCTCTCTGGGGAGGTTCCCCATTGCCCGGAAGGCAGCCACGGTTCATCCTGTATTTAAAGGGGGAGATCAAGCTGATCCTAACTGTTAAAGGCCTATTTCTGTTTTACCCTGTTTATCAAATGTGTTGGGAAAAAACATGTTAATAATCAACTGACTGGCTTTCTTGATGTCTATAGTATTCTCTCTGGTTTGCATTCTGGCTTCCCGCTCAGGTTATGGGATGTCTCACTGCAACCTTAAAGGTCCTCAGTGATGTCACAATCGCCCTTGATTCTAAGCCATGTTGCGCTGCTATTTTTAATGACTTGGCCAAAGCTTTTGATGCAGTAGAACATTCCATTCCTAGGCCCCACGCTCTTCTCAATTTACATCAACAACATAGCTCAGGCAGGAGGAAGCTCTCTCATCCATTTATATGCAGATGGCTTATACTCAGCTGGCCCCTCACTGGATGTTGTGTTAAATGCTCTACAACAAAGCTTTCTTAGTGTCCATCAAGCGTTCTCTGCCCTTAACCTTGTCCTGAACACCTCCAAAACAAAGGTCATGTGGTTTGGTAAGAAGAATGCCCCGCTCCCCACAGGTGTGATTACTACCTCTGAGGGTTTAGAGCTTGAGGTAGTCACCTCATACCAGCACTTGGGAGTATGGCTAGATGGTACACTGTCCTTCTCTCAGCACATATCAAAGCTGCAGGCTAAAGTTCAATCTAGACTTGGTTTCCTCTATCGTAATCGCTCCTCTTTTAACCCCAGCTGCCAAACAAACCCTGATTCAGGTGACCATCCTACCCAGGCTAGATTACAGAGACATAATTTATAGATCGGCAGGTAAGGGTGCCCTCGAGCGGCTAGATGTTCTTTACCATTCGGCCATCAGATTTGCCACCAATGCTCCTTATAGGACACATCACTGCACTCTATACTCCTCTGTAAACTGGTCATCTCTGTGTACCCAACGCAAGACCCACTGGTTGATGCTTATTTATAAAACCCTCTTAGTTCTCACTCCCCCTATCTGAGGTATCTACTGCAGCCCTCATCCTCCACACACAACACCCGATCTGCCAGTCTCTACTACAGCCCTCATCCTCCACACAGAACACCCGTTCTGCCAGTCTCTACTACAGCCCTCATCCTCCACACACACAACACCTGTTCTGCCAGTCTCTACTGCAGCCCTCATGCTCCACACACAACACCCGTTCTGCCAGTCTCTACTACAGCCCTCATCCTCCACACACAACACCCGTTCTGCCAGTCTCTACTACAGCCCTCATCCTCCACACACAGCACCCGTTCTGCCAGTCTCTACTACAGCCCTCATCCTCCACAACACCCGTTCTGCCAGTCTCTACTACAGCCCTCATCCTCCACACAGAACACCCGTTCTGCCAGTCTCTACTACAGCCCTCATCCTCCACACACACAACACCCGTTCTGCCAGTCTCTACTACAGCCCTCATCCTCCACACACACAACACCCGTTCTGCCAGTCTCTACTACAGCCCTCATCCTCCACACACACAACACCCGTTCTGCCAGTCTCTATTACAGCCCTCATCCTCCACACCGAACACCCGTTCTGCCAGTCTCTACTACAGCCCTCATCCTCCACACACACAACACCCGTTCTGCCAGTCTCTACTACAGCCCTCATCCTCCACACACACAACACCCGTTCTGCCAGTCTCTACAGCAGCCCTCATCCTCCACACACAACACCCGTTCTGCCAGTCTCTACTACAGCCCTCATCCTCCACACACACAACACCCGTTCTGCCAGTCTCTACTACAGCCCTCATCCTCCACACACAACACCCGTTCTGCCAGTCTCTACAGCAGCCCTCATCCTCCACACACACAACACCCGTTCTGCCAGTCTCTACTACAGCCCTCATCCTCCACACACACAACACCTGTTCTGCCAGTCTCTACTACAGACCTCATCCTCCACACACACAACACCCGTTCTGCCAGTCTCTACTACAGCCTTCATCCTCCACACACAACACCCGTTCTGCCAGTCTCTACTACAGCCCTCATCCTCCACACACACAACACCCGTTCTGCCAGTCTCTACTACAGCCCTCATCCTCCACACACAACACCCGTTCTGCCAGTCTCTACTACAGCCCTCATCCTCCACACACACAACACCCGTTCTGCCAGTCTCTACTACAGCCCTCATCCTCCACACACAACACCCGTTCTGCCAGTCTCTACTACAGCCCTCATCCTCCACACACACAACACCCGTTCTGCCAGTCTCTACTACAGCCCTCATCCTCCACACACAACACCCGTTCTGCCAGTCTCTACAGCAGCCCTCATCCTCCACATACACAACACCCGTTCTGCCAGTCTCTACTACAGCCCTCATCCTCCACACACAACACCCATTCTGCCAGTCTCTACAGCAGCCCTCATCCTCCACACACAACACCCGTTCTGCCAGTCTCTACTACAGCCCTCATCCTCCACACACACAACACCCGTTCTGCCAGTCTCTACTACAGCCCTCATCCTCCACACCGAACACCTGTTCTGCCAGTCTCTACTACAGCCCTCATCCTCCACACACACAACACCCGTTCTGACAGTCTCTACTACAGCCCTCATCCTCCACACACACAACACCCGTTCTGCCAGTCTCTACTACAGACCTCATCCTCCACACACACAACACCCGTTCTGCCAGTCTCTACTACAGCCCTCATCCTCCACACACAACACCCGTTCTGCCAGTCTCTACAGCAGCCCTCATCCTCCACACACAACACCCGTTCTGCCAGTCTCTACTACAGCCCTCATCCTCCACACACACAACACCCGTTCTGCCAGTCTCTACTACAGCCCTCACCCTCAACACCGAACACCCGTTCTGCCAGTCTCTACTACAGCCCTCATCCTCCACACACACAACACCCGTTCTGCCAGTCTCTACTACAGATCTCATCCTCCACACACACAACACCCGTTCTGCCAGTCTCTACTACAGCCCTCATCCTCCACACACAACACCCGTTCTGCCAGTCTCTACTACAGACCTCATCCTCCACACAGAACACCCGTTCAGCCAGTCTCTACTACAGCCCTCATCCTCCACACACAACACCCGTTCTGCCAGTCTCTACTACAGACCTCATCCTCCACACAGAACACCCGTTCTGCCAGTCTCTACTACAGCCCTCATCCTCCACACACAACACCCGTTCTGCCAGTCTCTACTACAGCCCTCATCCTCCACACACACAACACCCGTTCTGCCAGTCTCTACTGCAGCCCTCATCCTCCACATACAACACCCGTTCTGCCAGTCTCTACTACAGCCCTCATCCTCCACACACAACACCCGTTCTGCCAGTCACATTCTGTTAAAGGTCCCCGAAGCACACACATTCCTGGGTCGCTTGTCTTTTCAGTTCGCTGACAGTCGCTGACAGTCTTATACTCAGCTTTGCGTGATGTATTGTTGTCTCGACCTTCTTGCCCTTTATGCTGCTGTCTGTGCCCAATAATGTTTTACCTTGTTTTGTGCTGCTACCGTTTTGTGCTGCTACCATGTTGTGCTGCTACCATGCATGTTGTGTTGCTAACATGCTGTGCTGCTACCATGCTGTGCTGCTACCATGCTGTGCTGCTACCATGTTGTGTTGCTACCATGTTGTGTTGCTACCATGCTGTGCTGCTACCATGTTGAGGTGCTACCATGTTGAGGTGCTACCATGTTGTGTTGCTACCATGTTGTGTTGCTACCATGCTGTGCTGCTACCATGTTGTGCTGCTACCATGTTGAGGTGCTACCATGTTGAGGTGCTACCATGTTGAGCTGCTACCATGTTGAGCTGCTACCATGTTGAGCTGCTGCCATGTTGTTGTCATGTTGTGTTGCTACCATGTTGTTGTCATGCTGTGTTGCTACCATGCTGTGTTGTCATGTCTTGCTGCCATGCTACGTTTTTGTCTTAGGTCTCTCTTTATGTAGTGTTGTGTTGTCCTAGGTCTCTCTTTATGTAGTGTTGTGTTGTCTTAGGTCTCTCTTAATGTAGTGTTGTGTTGTCTTAGGTCTCTCTTAATGTAGTGTTGTGTTGTCTTAGGTCTCTCTTTATGTAGTGTTGTGTTGTCCTAGGTCTCTCTTTATGTAGTGTTGTGTTGTCCTAGGTCTCTCTTTATGTAGTGTTGTGTTGTCTTAGGTCTCTCTTTATGTAGTGTTGTGTTGTCCTAGGTCTCTCTTTATGTAGTGTTGTGTTGTCCTAGGTCTCTCTTTATGTAGTGTTGTGTTGTCCTAGGTCTCTCTTTATGTAGTGTTGTGTTGTCTCTCTTTATGTAGTGTTGTGTTGTCTCTCTTTATGTAGTGTTGTGTTGTCTTAGGTCTCTCTTTATGTAGTGTTGTGTTGTCTTAGGTCTCTCTTTATGTAGTGTTGTGTTGTCTTAGGTCTCTCTTTATGTAGTGTTGTGTTGTCTTAGGTCTCTCTTTATGTAGTGTTGTGTTGTCTTAGGTCTCTCTTTATGTAGTGTTGTGTTGTCCTAGGTCTCTCTTTATGTAGTGTTGTGTTGTCTTAGGTCTCTCTTTATGTAGTGTTGTGTTGTCTTAGGTCTCTCTTTATGTAGTGTTGTGTTGTCTTAGGTCTCTCTTTATGTAGTGTTGTGTTGTCCTAGGTCTCTCTTTATGTAGTGTTGTGTTATCTTAGGTCTCTCTTTATGTAGTGTTGTGTTGTCTTAGGTCTCTCTTTATGTAGTGTTGTGTTGTCCTAGGTCTCTCTTTAAGTAGTGTTGTGTTGTCTTAGGTCTCTCTTTATGTAGTGTTGTGTTGTCTTAGGTCTCTCTTTATGTAGTGTTGTGTTGTCTTAGGTCTCTCTTTATGTAGTGTTGTGTTGTCTTAGGTCTCTCTTTATGTAGTGTTGTGTTGTCCTAGGTCTCTCTTTATGTAGTGTTGTGTTGTCTTAGGTCTCTCTTTATGTAGTGTTGTGTTGTCCTAGGTCTCTCTTTATGTAGTGTTGTGTTGTCTTAGGTCTCTCTTTATGTAGTGTTGTGTTGTCTTAGGTCTCTCTTTATGTAGTGTTGTGTTGTCTCTCTTTATGTAGTGTTGTGTTGTCCTAGGTCTCTCTTTATGTAGTGTTGTGTTGTCCTAGGTCTCTCTTAATGTAGTGTTGTGTTGTCCTAGGTCTCTCTTTATGTAGTGTTGTGTTGTCCTAGGTCTCTCTTTATGTAGTGTTGTGTTGTCTTAGGTCTCTCTTAATGTAGTGTTGTGTTGTCCTAGGTCTCTCTTTATGTAGTGTTGTGTTGTCTTAGGTCTCTCTTTATGTAGTGTTGTGTTGTCCTAGGTCTCTCTTTATGTAGTGTTGTGTTGTCTCTCTTTATGTAGTGTTGTGTTGTCCTAGGTCTCTCTTTATGTAGTGTTGTGTTGTCTCTCTTTATGTAGTGTTGTGTTGTCCTAGGTCTCTCTTTAAGTAGTGTTGTGTTGTCTTAGGTCTCTCTTTATGTAGTGTTGTGTTGTCCTAGGTCTCTCTTTATGTAGTGTTGTGTTGTCTCTCTTTATGTAGTGTTGTGTTGTCTCTCTTTATGTAGTGTTGTGTTGTCCTAGGTCTCTCTTTATGTAGTGTTGTGTTGTCCTAGGTCTCTCTTTATGTAGTGTTGTGTTGTCCTAGGTCTCTCTTTATGTAGTGTTGCGTTGTCTCTCTTTATGTAGTGTTGTGTTGTCTCTCTTTATGTAGTGTTGTGTTGTCTCTCTTTATGTAGTGTTGTGTTGTCCTAGGTCTCTCTTTATGTAGTGTTGTGTTGTCCTAGGTCTCTCTTTATGTAGTGTTGTGTTGTCCTAGGTCTCTCTTTATGTAGTGTTGTGTTGTCCTAGGTCTCTCTTTATGTAGTGTTGCGTTGTCCTAGGTCTCTCTTGTCGTGTTGTGTTTTGTCCTATATTTTTATTTAATATTTATTTTTAAATCCCAGCCCCCGTCCCCACAGGAGGCATTTTGCCTCTTGGGTAGGCCGTCATTGTAAATAAGAATTGGTTCTTAACTGACTTGCCTAGTTAAATAAAATACAAATCAATAAAATACCCCTAATCCATTGCCTTAATGCTGAGTGCCAAGCAGAGACACATCAGGTCCCATCTTTACAGTCTTTGGTATGACTCAGCCAGGGATCGAACTCCCAACCTTCCAATCTCAGAGCGGACACTCTAAACCACGAGGCCACCCAGATGGTTTTTAATTGGACATTGTAGTGAGACTATACTGCACAGCAGAGAGGTCAAGGGTCAAACCACTATTTACAGAGTTCACAGGGGTCATCCAGGGATCACGCATTCATTAATCTACACCATACCACCAGACACACAGGAAACCTGGAGCCAGACATATAAAGACCTTTGCTGTTATGGTTAATATATTTAACCCAGGTGATGTGGGGTAAACAGAGATTAGGCTGTGGAATGTGCTGCTGTAACGGCGTTCTTCGTTTGTTGAAAGAGAGTCGGACCGAAATGCAGCGTGGTGGTTAATCATGATCTTTAATGAAGGAAAAGTGACGATACATGAAATAACTAATAAATACAAAAACAACAAACGGAACGTGAAACTTATTACAGCCTATCTGGTGAAACTACACAGAGACAGGAACAATCACCCACGAAATACAAAGCGAAACTCAGGCTACCTAAATACGGTTCCCAATCCGAGACAACGAGAATCACCTGACTCCAGATTGAGAACCGCCTCAGGCAGCCAAGCCTAACTAGACACACCCCTAATCATAGCAATCCCAAATCCTATAAAACCCCAATACGAAACACAACACATAAACCCATGTCACACCCTGGCCTGACCAAATATATAACGAAAACACAAAATACTATGACCAAGGCGTGACAGCTGCTTAATATATTTGGGGTAAACAGAGATTAGGCTGTGGAATGTGCTGCTTGGCAGTAATTATAGTGTCCTGTGTCCAACCGTGTTGGATGTGGGATGTTGTGGGACGTTGTGGGATGTTGTGGGATGTTGTGTGATGCCGTGTGATGTCATGTGATGCTGCGTGATGCTGTATGATGTCGTGTGATGTGTGATGCTGTGTGATGCTGTGTGATGTCGTGTGATGTCGTGTGATGTGTGTGTGATGCTGTGTGATGTCGTGTGATGCTGTGTGATGTTGTGTGATGTCGTGTGATGCTGTGTGATGTCATGTGATGCTGTGTGATGCTGTGTGATGTCATGTGATGCTGTGTGATGTCGTGGGATGTTGTGTGATGCCGTGTGATGTCATGTGATGCTGCGTGATGCTGTGTGATGTCGTGTGCTGTGTGATGCCGTGTGATGTCGTGTGATGCCGTGTGATGCCGTGTGATGCCGTGTGATGCCGTGTGATGTCGTGTGATGTCGTGTGATGCTGTGTGATGCTGTGTGATGCTGTGTGATGTCGTGGGATGTTGTGTGATGCCGTGTGATGTCATGTGATGCTGCGTGATGCTGTGTGATGTCGTGTGCTGTGTGATGCCGTGTGATGTCGTGTGATGCCGTGTGATGCCGTGTGATGCCGTGTGATGCCGTGTGATGTCGTGTGATGTCGTGTGATGCTGTGTGATGCTGTGTGATGCTGTGTGATGTCGTGTGATGCTATGTGATGCTGTGTGATGCTGTGTGATGCTGTGTGATGTCGTGTGATGTCGTGTGATGTCGTGTGATGCTGTGTGATGCTGTGTGATGCTGTGTGATGTCGTGTGATGCTATGTGATGCTGTGTGATGCTGTGTGATGTCGTGTGATGTCGTGTGATGTCGTGTGATGTCGGTTGATGCTGTGTGATGTCGTGTGATGCTGTGTGATGTTGTGTGATGTCGTGTGATGCTGTGTGATGTCATGTGATGCTGTGTGATGCTGTGTGATGCTGTGTGATGCTGTGTGATGTCGTGTGATGCTATGTGATGCTGTGTGATGCTGTGTGATGTCGTGTGATGTCGTGTGATGTCGTGTGATGTCGGGTGATGCTGTGTGATGCTGTGTGATGCTGTGTGATGTCGTGTGATGTCGTGTGATGCTATGTGATGCTATGTGATGCTGTGTGATGCTGTGTGACGCTGTGTGATGTCGTGTGATGTTGCGTGATGATGCGTGAAGTGTTCATCAGGGATGTTGTTCTTCAACATGTAAACATGAATAGGCTCCTCAGGGTAATTGGTGTTCTCTCACAACACGCTGCCCGGATTAATCTGTGTCTCAGGGACATGAAGGACAGAACAGGACCCTCGTTGTGCCAGAGCAGGTATAGGCTGATATACCAGGAGAGTAGAGGCAGGGGACTAGGCAGAGCAGGTATAGACTGATATACCAGGAGAGTAGAGACAGGGGACGTGGCAGAGCAGGTATAGACTGATATACCAGGAGAGTAGAGGCAGGGGAAGAGGCAGAGCAGGTATAGACTGATATACCAGGAGAGTAGAGGCAGGGGATGTTGCAGAGCAGGTATAGGCTGATATACCAGGAGAGTAGAGGCAGGGGACTAGGCAGAGCAGGTATAGGCTGATACACCAGGAGAGTACAGGCAGGGGACTAGGCAGAGCAGGTATAGGCTGATATACCAGGAGAGTAGAGGCAGGGGATGTGGCAGAGCAGGTATAGGCTGATATACCAGGAGAGTAGAGGCAGGGGACTAGGCAGAGCAGGTATAGGCTGATATACCAGGAGAGTAGAGGCAGGGGACTAGGCAGAGCAGGTATAGGCTGATATACCAGGAGATTAGAGGCAGGGGACGTGGCAGAGCAGGTATAGGCTGATACACCAGGAGAGTAGAGGCAGGGGAAGTGGCAGAGCAGGTATAGACTGATATACCAGGAGAGTAGAGGCAGGGGAAGTGGCAGAGCAGGTATAGGCTGATATACCAGGAGAGTAGAGGCAGGGGATGTGGCAGAGCAGGTATAGGCTGATATACCAGGAGAGTAGAGGCAGGGGACTAGGCAGAGCAGGTATAGGCTGATATACCACGAGAGTAGAGGCAGGGAAGTGGCAGAGCAGGTATAGGCTGATATACAAGGGAAGTAGAGGCAGGGGAAGTGGCCCAAATTGCACCCTGCATAGTACACTACTTTTGACCAGAGCCCTATGGGTCCAACTTGCCTCCCTCCCCCTCTCCTCTCTCCCCTCTCCTCCCGCTCGTCTCTCCATTCTCCTCTCTCCCCTCTCCTCTCCATCTCCCCTCTCGATCTACCCTCTCGATCTACCCTCTCCATCTCTCCCTCTCCTCTCTCTCTCTCTTTCTCTCTCTCCCCTCTCCTCTCCTTCCCTCTCTCTCCCCTCTCCTCTCCTTCACTCTCCTCTCCTCCCTCTCTTTCCTCTCCTCTCCTCTCTCCTCTCCTTTCCCCTCTCTCCCCTCTCCTCTCCTCTCCTCTCCTCTCCTTCCTCTCTCTCCTCTCGTCCCCCCTCCTTTTCTCTCTCCTCTCCTCTCCTCGCTCTCTCTCTCTCTCTCTCCTCTCCTCCCCTCTCTCTCCCCTCTCCTCTCCATCACTCTCCTCTCCTCCCTCTCCTCTCCTCTCTCCTCTCCTTCCCTCTCTCTCCCCTCTCCTCTCCTTCCTCTCTCTCCTCCCCCCTCCTTTTTCTCTCTCCTCTCCTTCCCCTCTCTTCCCCTCTCCCCACTCCTCTTTTCCCCTCCCTCCATACATGTGTTGGTGCTCCTTAATCAGATGCCAAGACCCTGCTGTGTGAATTACCATCTGTTCTGTTTGTGACGAACGGAGAAAATATAATAGTTTCCACCTGGATTTGGATTTTCACCGGAGCTTAAGGACTGTCTGCATTCCAAAATGGCCCCCTATTCCCTACGTAGTTCCCTATTTTTGACCAGGGCCCTACAGGACACTCTGTGTGAAATAGGGTGTCATTTGGGAGTCCAAGCCTGTTCCTTTGTCTCTTGTACCTCTTGGTTCAGTTCAGTCTGCCCTCCGTATCATAACGTTGAGTGTACTGGGCTACAACAGGCGCTGTGCAACGCTGGGTCTCTGTTGTGTTTTCCGGGCGCCGTGCTCTGACTGGGAGAAGACTTATTCTGTTTAGATGTGGAGCTGTGGCTTGTCATGAATATGGTCGCCATGACAACGGATCGATTACATTTTCCCTCCTCTTCCAGCAGAGAACTCTGAGTCCCAAATGGTACCCTACGTCCTGGTCAGTAGTAGTGTGGAGAATAAGGTGGTACCCTGGTCAGTAGTAGTGTGGAGAATAAGGTGGTACCCTGGTCAGTAGTAGTGTGGAGAATAAGGTGGTACCCTACGTCCTGGTCAGTAGTAGTGTGGAGAATAAGGTGGTACCCTGGTCAGTAGTAGTGTGGAGAATAAGGTGGTACCCTGGTCCTGGTCAGTAGTAGTGTGGAGAATAAGGTGGTACCCTTGTCAGTAGTAGTGTGGAGAATAAGGTGGTACCCTGGGTCCTGGTCAGTAGTAGTGTGGAGAATAAGGTGGTACCCTGGTCCTGGTCAGTAGTAGTGAGGAGAATAAGGTGGTACCCTGGTCAGTAGTAGTGTGGAGAATAAGGTGGTACCCTGGTCAGTAGTAGTGTGGAGAATAAGGTGGTACCCTGGTCAGTAGTAGTGTGGAGAATAAGGTGGTACCCTGGTCAGTAGTAGTGTGGAGAATAAGGTGGTATCCTCTGGATCCAAGATGGCGTAGCAGTAAGTCGTCCTGTCGTGTCGTGTCCCTGTATATTTTGTTTATATTTTGTTTATTTTTTGTTTTTTTTACATATTTTTCGTTTTTTTTACATATTTTTCGTTTTTTACATAGCTATCCCTTTAAAAACATTTTGCTAAACCTAAGCTTCCAAATACGCTGGATCTTCACAACTAGCTATCTAGCTAAACCGCAACCCCGGATGATTACCCCTGGCTAGCGTTTCCACCCACTTAGCTTGAAGCTAGCCCGGCCTGCGCTACCACCGTAGCATACTCCTGAGCTACAATACCCGGGCCCACGACCGGTCTATCGATGTCACCGCATGAAGAGGAATAAACAGACTCACCCCATCGCGACGTCCCCCAAAGGCTAACTCTCTAGCCCTCGCTATCTCCCTGCTTGCTAATTCGGCCTGCTAACTGCTAGCTTGTCCAGCTCCGGCCCGCTAACTGCTACCTTGTCTAGCCCGGGCCTACAAACTGTTAGCTTGTTAGCACAGGCCTGCTAACCGCCTGAATCGCCGCGTCCCAAACGCCCACCGGACCCATATTTACTTTCTATCTCTTTTGACTTTTAATTTGTTTATACCTTCCGGAAACCTGCCTCACCCAATGTGATACGGAATCGCTATTATTTTTTATTTATTTTTAGAACACACTCAAGAACCTCCAGAAGCTAACCAGCTAACTAGCTACAAGCTATTTAGTCATTGTTCGTTTTTTTAAACCTGGATAACACTCGCCAGTCCAGCTTCCCTTCCCCATCCACCGCTGCCCCCTGGACACTGATCTCTTGGCTACATAGCTGATGCACGCTGGACTGTCCATAAATCACGGTACTCCATTCTGCTTGTTTGTTTTATCTGTTGGCCCCGTTGCCTAGTCTACGCCATTTTACCTGCTGTTGTTGTGCTAGCTGATTAGCTGTTGTCTCACCTACTGTTTTAGCTAGCTTTCCCAATTCAACACCTGTGATTACTGTATGCCTCGCTGTATGTCTCTCTCAAATGTCAATATGCCTTGTATACTGTTGTTCAGGTTAGTTATCATTGTTTTAGTTCACAATGGAGCCCCTAGTTCCACTCTTCATACCCCTGATAACTCCTTTGTCCCACCTCCCACACATGCGGTGACCTCACCCATTACTACCAGCATGTCCAGAGATACAACCTCTCTCATCATCACCCAGTGCCTGGGCTTACCTCCGCTGTACCCGCACCCCACCATACCCCTGTCTGCGCATTATGCCCTGAATATATTCTACCATGCCCAGAAACCTGCTCCTCTTATTCTCTGTCCCCAACGCTCTAGGCGACCAGTTTTGATAGCCTTTAGCCGCACCCTCATACTACTCCTTCTCTGTTCCGCGGGTGATGTGGAGGTAAACCCAGGCCCTGCATGTCCCCAGGCACCCTCATTTGTTGACTTCTGTGTTCGAAAAAGCCTTGGTTTCATGCATGTCAACATCAGAAGCCTCCTCCCTAAGTTTGTCTTACTCACTGCTTTAGCACACTCTGCTAACCCTGATGTCCTTGCTGTGTCTGAATCCTGGCTCAGGAAGGCCACCAAAAATTCAGAGATTTCCATACCCAACTATAACATCTTCCGTCAAGATAGAACTGCCAAAGGGGGAGGAGTTGCAGTTTACTGCAGAGATAGCCTGCAAAGTAATGTCATACTTTCCAGGTCCATACCCAAACAGTTCGAACTACTAATTTTGAAAATGACTCTCTCCAGAAATAAGTCTCTCACGGTTGCCGCCTGCTACCGACCCCCCTCAGCTCCCATCTGTGCCCTGGACACCATTTGTGAATTGATCGCCCCCCATCTAGCTTCAGAGTTTGTTCTGTTAGGTGACCTAAACTGGGATATGCTTAACACCCCGCCAGTCCTACAATCTAAGCTAGATGCCCTCAATCTCACACAAATCATCAAGGAACCCACCAGGTACAACCCTAACTCTGTAAACAAGGGCACCCTCATAGACGTCATCCTGACCAACTGGCCCTCCAAATACACCTCCGCTGTCTTCAACCAGGATCTCAGCGATCACTGCCTCATTGCCTGTATCCGCTACGGAGCCGCAGTCAAACGACCACCCCTCATCACTGTCAAACGCTCCCTAAAACACTTCTGTGAGCAGGCCTTTCTAATCGACCTGGCCCGGGTATCCTGGAAGGACATTGACCTCATCCCGTCAGTTGAGGATGCCTGGTCATTCTTTAAAAGTAACTTCCTCACCATTTTAGATAAGCATGCTCCTTTCAAAAAATGCAGAACTAAGAACAGATACAGCCCTTGGTTCACCCCAGACCTGACTGCCCTCGACCAGCACAAAAACATCCTGTGGCGGACTGCAATAGCATCGAATAGTCCCCGTGATATGCAACTGTTCAGGGAAGTCTGGAACCAATACACGCAGTCAGTCAGGAAAGCTAAGGCCAGCTTCTTCAGGCAGAAGTTAACATCCTGTAGCTCCAACTCCAAAAAGTTCTGGGACACTGTGAAGTCCATGGAGAACAAGAGCACCTCCTCCCAGCTGCCCACTGCACTGAGGCTAGGTAACACGGTCACCACTGATAAATCCATGATTATCGAAAACTTCAATAAGCATTTCTCAACGGCTGGCCATGCCTTCCGCCTGGCTACTTCAACCTCGGCCAACAGCTCCGCCCCCCCCGCAGCTCCTCGCCCAAGCCTCTCCAGGTTCTCCTTTACCCAAATCCAGATAGCAGATGTTCTGAAAGAGCTGCAAAACCTGGACCCGTACAAATCAGCTGGGCTTGACAATCTGGACCCTCTATTTCTGAAACTATCTGCCACCATTGTCGCAACCCCTATTACCAGCCTGTTCAACCTCTCTTTCATCTCGTCTGAGATCCCCAAGGATTGGAAAGCTGCCGCAGTCATCCCCCTCTTCAAAGGGGGAGACACCCTGGACCCAAACTGTTACAGACCTATATCCATCCTGCCCTGCCTATCTAAGGTCTTCGAAAGCCAAGTCAACAAACAGGTCACTGACCATCTCGAATCCCACCGTACCTTCTCCACTGTGCAATCTGGTTTCCGAGCCGGTCATGGGTGCACCTCAGCCACACTCAAGGTACTAAACGACATCATAACCGCCATCGATAAAAGACAGTACTGTGCAGCCGTCTTCATCGACCTTGCCAAGGCTTTCGACTCTGTCAATCACCATATTCTTATCGGCAGACTCAGTAGCCTCGGTTTTTCGGATGACTGCCTTGCCTGGTTCACCAATTACTTTGCAGACAGAGTTCAGTGTGTCAAATCGGAGGGCATGCTGTCCGGTCCTCTGGCAGTCTCTATGGGGGTGCCACAGGGTTCAATTCTCGGGCCGACTCTTTTCTCTGTGTATATCAATGATGTTGCTCTTGCTGCGGGCGATTCCCTGATCCACCTCTACGCAGACGACACCATTCTATATACTTTCGGCCCGTCTTTGGACACTGTGCTATCTAACCTCCAAACAAGCTTCAATGCCATACAACACTCCTTCCGTGGCCTCCAACTGCTCTTAAACGCTAGTAAAACCAAATGCATGCTTTTCAACCGGTCGCTGCCTGCACCTGCATGCCCGACTAGCATCACCACCCTGGATGGTTCCGACCTAGAATATGTGGACGTCTATAAGTACCTAGGTGTCTGGCTAGACTGCAAACTCTCCTTCCAGACTCATATCAAACATCTCCAATCGAAAATCAAATCAAGAGTCGGCTTTCTATTCCGCAACAAAGCCTCCTTCACTCAAGCCGCCAAGCTTACCCTAGTAAAACTGACTATCCTACCGATCCTCGACTTCGGCGATGTCATCTACAAAATGGCTTCCAACACTCTACTCAGCAAACTGGATGCAGTCTATCACAGTGCCATCCGTTTTGTCACTAAAGCACCTTATACCACCCACCACTGCGACTTGTATGCTCTAGTCGGCTGGCCCTCGCTACATATTCGTCGCCAGACCCACTGGCTCCAGGTCATCTACAAGTCTATGCTAGGTAAAGCTCCGCCTTATCTCAGCTCACTGGTCACGATGGCAACACCCATCCGTAGCACGCGCTCCAGCAGGTGTATCTCACTGATCATCCCTAAAGCCAACACCTCATTTGGCCGCCTTTCGTTCCAGTACTCTGCTGCCTGTGACTGGAACGAATTGCAAAAATCGCTGAAGTTGGAGACTTTTATCTCCCTCACCAACTTCAAACATCAGCTATCTGAGCAGCTAACCGATCGCTGCAGCTGTACATAGTCTATTGGTAAATAGCCCACCCTTTTCACCTACCTCATCCCCATACTGTTTTTATTTATTTACTTTTCTGCTCTTCTGCACACCAATATCTCTACCTGTACATGACCATCTGATCTTTTATCACTCCAGTGTTAATCTGCAAAATTGTAATTATTTGCCTACCTCCTCATGCCTTTTGCACACATTGTATATAGACCCCCCCTTTGTTTTCTACTGTGTTATTGACTTGTTAATTGTTTACTCCATGTGTAACTCTTTCTTGTATGCTCACACTGCTATGCTTTATCTAGGCCAGGTCGCAGTTGCAAATGAGAACTTGTTCTCAACTAGCCTACCTGGTTAAATAAAGGTGAAATAAAAAAATAAATAAAAAAGTAGTAGTGAGGAGAATAAGGTGGTACCCTGGTCCTGGTCAGTAGTAGTGTGGAGAATAAGGTGGTACCCTGGTCAGTAGTAGTGTGGAGAATAAGGTGGTACCCTGGGTCCTGGTCAGTAGTAGTGTGGAGAATAAGGTGGTACCCTGGTCCTGGTCAGTAGTAGTGTGGAGAATAAGGTGGTACCCTGGTCAGTAGTAGTGTGGAGAATAAGGTGGTACCCTGGTCCTGGTCAGTAGTTGTGTGGAGAATAAGGTGGTACCCTGGTCAGTAGTAGTGAGGAGAATAAGGTGGTACCCTGGTCAGTAGTAGTGTGGAGAATAAGGTGGTACCCTGGGTCCTGGTCAGTAGTAGTGAGGAGAATAAGGTGGTACCCTGTTCAGTAGTAGTGTGGAGAATAAGGTGGTACCCTGGTCCTGGTCAGTAGTAGTGAGGAGAATAAGGTGGTACCCTGGTCCTGGTCAGTAGTAGTGTGGAGAATAAGGTGGTACCCTGGTCAGTAGTAGTGTGGAGAATAAGGTGGTACCCTGGTCCTGGTCAGTAGTAGTGTGGAGTATAAGGTGGTACCCTGGTCAGTAGTAGTGAGGAGAATAAGGTGGTACCCTGGTCAGTAGTAGTGAGGAGAATAAGGTGGTACCCTGGTCCTGGTCAGTAGTAGTGCGGAGAATAAGGTGGTACCCTGGTCAGTAGTAGTGTGGAGAATAAGGTGGTACCCTGGTCCTGGTCAGTAGTAGTCTGGAGAATAAGGTGGTACCCTGGTCCTGGTCAGTAGTAGTGTGGAGAATAAGGTGGTACCCTGATCAGTAGTAGTGTGGAGAATAAGGTGGTACCCTGGTCCTGGTCAGTAGTAGTGTGGATAATAAGGTGGTACCCTGGTCAGTAGTAGTGTGGAGAATAAGGTGGTACCCTGGTCCTGGTCAGTAGTAGTGAGGAGAATAAGGTGGTACCCTGGTCAGTAGTAGTGAGGAGAATAAGGTGGTACCCTGGTCAGTAGTAGTGTGGAGAATAAGGTGGTACCCTGGTCAGTAGTAGTGAGGAGAATAAGGTGGTACCCTTTTCAGTAGTAGTGTGGAGAATAAGGTGGTACCCTAGGTCCTGGTCAGTAGTAGTGTGGAGAATAAGGTGGTGTCCTGGTCAGTAGTAGTGTGGAGAATAAGGTGGTACCCTGGTCAGTAGTAGTGTGGAGAATAAGGTGGTACCCTGGGTCCTGGTCAGTAGTAGTGTGGAGAATAAGGTGGTACCCTGGGTCCTGTTCAGTAGTAGTGTGGAGAATAAGGTGGTACCCTGTTCAGTAGTAGTGTGGAGAATAAGGTGGTACCCTGGTCAGTAGTAGTGTGGAGAATAAGGTGGTACCCTGGTCCTGGTCAGTAGTAGTGTGGAGAATAAGGTGGTACCCTGGTCAGTAGTAGTGTGGAGAATAAGGTGGTACCCTGGTCAGAGTAGTAGTGTGGAGAATAAGGTGGTACCCTGGTCAGTAGTATTGTGGAGAATAAGGTGGTACCCTGGGTCCTGGTCAGTAGTAGTGTGGAGAATAAGGTGGTACCCTGGTCCTGGTCAGTAGTAGTGAGGAGAATAAGGTGGTACCCTGGTCAGTAGTAGTGTGGAGAATAAGGTGGTACCCTGTCCTGGTCAGTAGTAGTGTGGAGAATAAGGTGGTACCCTGGTCCTGGTCAGTAGTAGTGTGGAGAATAAGGTGGTACCCTGGTCCTGGTCAGTAGTAGTGTGGAGAATAAGGTGGTACCCTGGTCCTGGTCAGTAGTAGTGTGGAGAATAAGGTGGTACCCTGGTCAGTAGTAGTGTGGAGAATAATGTGGTACCCTGGTCAGTAGTAGTGTGGAGAATAAGGTGGTACCCTGGTCAGTAGTAGTGTGGAGAATAAGGTGGTACCCTGGTCAGAGTAGTAGTGTGGAGAATAAGGTGGTACCCTGGTCAGTAGTAGTGTGGAGAATAAGGTGGTACCCTGGGTCCTGGTCAGTAGTAGTGTGGAGAATAAGGTGGTACCCTGGTCCTGGTCAGTAGTAGTGAGGAGAATAAGGTGGTACCCTGGTCAGTAGTAGTGTGGAGAATAAGGTGGTACCCTGTCCTGGTCAGTAGTAGTGTGGAGAATAAGGTGGTACCCTGGTCCTGGTCAGTAGTAGTGTGGAGAATAAGGTGGTACCCTGGTCCTGGTCAGTAGTAGTGTGGAGAATAAGGTGGTACCCTGGGTCCTGGTCAGTAGTAGTGAGGAGAATAAGGTGGTACCCTGGTCCTGGTCAGTAGTAGTGTGGAGAATAAGGTGGTACCCTGGTCAGTAGTAGTGTGGAGAATAAGGTGGTACCCTGGTCAGTAGTAGTGTGGTGAATAAGGTGGTACCCTGGGTCCTGGTCAGTAGTAGTGTGGAGAATAAGGTGGTACCCTGGTCCTGGTCAGTAGTAGTGTGGAGAATAAGGTGGTACCCTGGTCAGTAGTAGTGTGGAGAATAAGGTGGTACCCTAGGTCCTGGTCAGTAGTAGTGAGGAGAATAAGGTGGTACCCTGGTCAGTAGTAGTGTGGAGAATAAGGTGGTACCCTGGTCAGTAGTATTGTGGAGAATAAGGTGGTACCCTGGTCCTGGTCAGTAGTAGTGTGGAGAATAAGGTGGTACCCTGGTCAGTAGTAGTGTGGTAAATAGGGAATAGGCTGTCATTTGGGGTGCAGCCTGTTTTAGTATGCATGCTCAGTGTTAACAAAGAGACGTGTCAGTCTAAACAGAGTCATGGAGTTGTCTCTAAACACGGTGTTTGTCGACTCCTGGGTTTATAAATAAACAGACACATGGTGATTGGCTTCAACCCCCCCCGGATCTGTCTGTCTACGCTGTCTCATTATAACAGCAAAGCTATCTCTTTATAGTTGTCACATGAAACAACACACACAGACACACACACACACACATAAACACACACACACACACACACACAGAAGCAGATACCTGAAGAGAAAAGGAAATGCCTCACAGGTAAGAAGCTCTGATAATCGAATCAGTAATGTTTAGACGGCAGACTGTCTCTGATAATCGAATCAGTAATGTTTAGACGGCAGACTGTCTCTGATAATTGAATCAGTAATGTTTAGACAGCAGACTGTCTCTGATCATTGAATCAGTAATGTTTAGACAGCAGACTGTCTCTGATAATCGAATCAGTAATGTTTAGACAGCAGACTGTCTCTGATAATCGAATCAGTAATGTTTAGACAGCAGACTGTCTCTGATAATTGAATCAGTAATGTTTAGACAGCAGACTGTCTCTGATCATTGAATCAGTAAAGTTTTGACAGCAGACTGTCTCTGATAATTGAGTAGAGTAGTGTAGATTAGAGTAGAGTAGAGTAGGGTAGAGTAGAGTAGAGTAGTGTATATTAGAGTAGTGTAGAGTAGGGTAGAGTAGAGTAGAGTAGTGTAGAGTAGAGTAGAGTAGTGTAGAGTAGTATAGAGAAGTGTAGAGTAGAGTAGAGTAGAGTAGAGTAGAGTAGAGTAGAGTAGTGTAGTGTAGAGTAGAGTAGAGTAGGGTCGTGTAGATTAGAGTAGTGTAGTGTAGTGTAGAGTAGAGTAGAGTAGTGTGGAGTAGAGTAGAGTAGTGTAGAGTAGAGTAGATTAGTGTAGAGTAGTATAGAGAAGTGTAGTGTAGAGTAGAGTAGAGTAGTGTAGAGTAGTATAGAGTAGAGTAGAGTAGAGTAGAGTAGAGTAGAGTAGAGTAGAGTAGAGTAGAGTAGTATAGAGAAGTGTAGAGTAGAGTAGAGTAGAGTAGTGTAGAGTGGGGTAGAGTAGGGTAGTATAGAGAAGTGTAGAGTAGAGTAGAGTAGAGTAGAGTAGAGTAGAGTAGAGTAGAGTAGAGTAGAGTAGAGTAGAGTAGTGTAGAGTAGAGTAGAGTAGAGTAGTGTAGAGTAGTATAGAGAAGTGTAGAGTAGAGTAGAGTAGTGTAGAGTAGAGTAGAGTAGTGTAGAGTAGTATAGAGTAGAGTAGAGTAGAGTAGTGTAGAGTAGAGTAGTGTCGAGTGGGGTAGAGTAGGGTAGTATAGAGAAGTGTAGAGTAGAGTAGAGTAGAGTAGAGTAGAGTAGAGTAGAGTAGAGTAGAGTAGTGTAGAGTAGAGTAGAGTAGTGTAGAGTAGTATAGAGAAGTGTAGAGTAGAGTAGAGTAGAGTAGAGTAGAGTAGAGTAGTGTAGAGTAGAGTAGAGTAGGGTAGTGTAGATTAGAGTAGTGTAGTGTAGTGTAGAGTAGAGTAGAGTAGTGTAGAGTAGAGTAGAGTAGAGTAGTGTAGAGTAGTGTAGAGTAGAGTAGAGTAGAGTAGTGTAGAGTAGAGTAGAGTAGAGTAGTGTAGAGTAGTATAGAGAAGTGTAGAGTAGAGTAGAGTAGAGTAGAGTAGAGTAGAGTAGAGTAGAGTAGAGTAGTGTAGAGTAGTATAGAGAAGTGTAGAGTAGAGTAGAGTAGAGTAGTGTAGAGTGGGGTAGAGTAGGGTAGTATAGAGAAGTGTAGAGTAGAGTAGAGTAGAGTAGAGTAGTGTAGAGTAGTATAGAGAAGTGTAGAGTAGAGTAGAGTAGAGTAGTGTAGAGTAGAGTAGTGTAGAGTAGTAAAGAGAAGTGTAGAGTAGAGTAGAGTAGGGTAGTATAGAGAAGTGTAGAGTAGAGTAGAGTAGTGTAGAGTGGGGTAGAGTAGGGTAGTATAGAGAAGTGTAGAGTAGAGTAGAGTAGAGTAGAGTAGAGTAGAGTAGAGTAGAGTAGAGTAGTGTAGAGTAGAGTAGTGTAGAGTAGTATAGAGAAGTGTAGAGTAGAGTAGAGTAGTGTAGAGTAGAGTAGAGTAGAGTAGTGTAGAGTAGTATAGAGTAGAGTAGAGTAGAGTAGTGTAGAGTAGAGTAGAGTAGTGTAGAGTAGAGTAGAGTAGAGTAGAGTAGAGTAGAGTAGAGTAGAGTAGAGTCGTGTAGAGTAGAGTAGAGTAGAGTAGAGTAGTGTAGAGTAGTATAGAGAAGTGTAGAGTAGAGTAGTGTAGGGTACAGTAGAGTAGAGTAGTGTAGGGTAGAGTAGTGTAGAGTAGAGTAGAGTGGGGTAGAGTAGAGTAGTATAGAGAAGTGTAGAGTAGAGTGGGGTAGTGTAGAGTAGAGTAGTGTAGGGTACAGTAGAGTAGAGTACAGTACGGTAGAGTAGAGTACAGTACAGTAGAGTACAGTAGAGTACAGTAGAGTACAGTAGAATAGAATAAAGTAGAGTACAGTAGAGTAGAGTACAGTAAAGTAGAGTAGAGTACAGAAGAGTACAGTAGAGTAAAGTAGAGTAGAGTACAGAAGAGTACAGTAGAGTACAGTACAGTAGAATAAAGTAGAGTACAGTAGAATAGAATAAAGTAGAGTAGAGTACAGTACGGTACAGTAGAGTACAGTAGAGTACAGTACAGTACAGTACAGTAAAGTAGAGTAGAATAAAGTAGAGTAGGGTGCATAAGAGTAGAGTGCAGTACAGTAGAGTAGAGTAGAGTAGAGTACGGTAGAGTACAGTCGAGTACGGTAGAGTACAATACGGTACAGTAGAGTACGGTAGAGTACAGTACGGTAGAGTAAAGTAGAGTGCAGTACAGTAGAGTACAGTAGAGTAGAGTACGGTAGAGTACAGTAGTGTACGGTAGAGTACAGTAGAGTACGGTAGAGTACGGTAAAGTACAGTAGAGTACAGTACGGTACAGTAGAGTACGGTAGAGTACAGTAGAGTACAGTGCATTATGGTAGAGTAGAGTAAAGTAGAGTGCAGTACAGTGTGTCTGTGTGTCTCTCAGGTGTGTGACGTGTTCGCCTCAGGGACCCCTATGGGCTTAATCACATAGAGTCACCTTCACCCCAAATACTATTTTAAGCGTTTTTCCAATGGTGCCTAAAAACCCATCTAAATATAGCCTTGTCTGTTACACAGACCCTTGCCGGCCCTCAGAACAGTCACAGCTCTGTGCCATGGCACCACTGGAATGCATCATGTTGTAATATGAAAACCTGGGCCTCTCACAGGCTGTTCTGACTGATCGTCTGTCACAGGGGTGCAGTAGGCCGAGCCCAGCGGAAAAGCTAACTTTTCATAGATTTGCTGAAGACGGAGCCAATGGGTTTATTTGAAAACTTCAGAGAGCTAGAGAGAGAGAGAGAGAGCTAGAGACAGAGAGAGAGAGAGAGAGCTAGAGAGCTAGAGAGAGAGAGAGAGAGAGCTAGAGAGCTAGAGAGAGAGAGAGACAGCTAGAGACAGAGAGAGAGAGAGAGAGAGAGAGAGAGACCGAGAGAGAGAGGGACAGAGAGAGAGAGAGACCGAGAGAGAGAGAGAGCTAGAGACAGAGAGAGAGAGAGAGAGAGAGAGAGAGAGAGAGAACCGAGAGAGAGACAGAGAGACAGATAGAGAGAGCTAGAGACAGAGAGAGAGAGAGAGAGAGAGAGAGAGAGAGAGAGAGAGAGAGAGAGAGTGAGAGAGAGAGAGAGAGAGAGAGAGCTAGAGAGAGAGAGAGAGAGAGAGAGAGAGAGAGAGAGAGCTAGAGAGAGAGAGAGAGAGAAGAGAGAGAGAGAGAGAGAGAGAAGAGAGAGAGACAGAGAAGAGAGAGGCGACAGAGAGCAGAGAGAGAAACCGCGAGAGAGAGAGAGAGCTAGAGACAGAGAGAGAGAGAGAGAGAGAGAGAGAGAGACCGAGAGAGAGACCGAGAGAGAGACAGAGAGACAGAGAGACAGAGAGAGAGATAGAGAGATAGAGAGCTAGAGAGAGAGAGAGAGACAGAGAAATCAGGGAAAGTCCCCTTTTTATCAAGAGGATATGAAATGACATGCAGTGTTTTGCTGGGAAAGATATTAAACAATATCATATTGTCTCCATTGTGAATCCCTCTATCTTCTGACGCTGATGCTTGTGTTTTAGAGGAGTGTCTCTATAGACAGGCTCCTACAGGGGTACAGGCTATTGGACATTCCCAATCCACCACTGAAACAATACTGTATGTTCTGCTTCCTAAACTGTGTGAATGTTGTTGGGGAATAATCATAATTAGTTTGGTAACATAGATAAGATGTTTTATATTCATCATATGCTTATGAGTTATTTCTCATAAGAATGTATTTTGTTGTACTATAGTGGTGGCTATTGGCAGTTATCTGTTCTATGTCAGGACTAAGTTGCTTGGGCCGCAGAGAGGGGAGAGGTCAAGGTGTCATCATGTGTAAACATATCTTTTGCTCCACTGTGTCTGTGTGCCAGTCACTCCCTACTTTTCCCATCGGGGAGAGGAGGATGGCAGTGTCTGGAATCATTCTATGCTCCCTCTTTTGTTGTTCCTATCTTGACCTATAGCCCCACTCTCCTCTCCGTGAGTTTGTCCAGGATTGGTTGTATTTAGAATTGGTTGTATAATGTCTTGGTACCATTTTGTACCAAGGACGAGATAAGAGCTTTGTTTAGGAGACCAAACTGAAGGATAATTTATAGCCAATGCTCTCTGACTAGGGGATACTCCTCTCTGAAGTAAAGTCTTTCTTTGTGGAAGTTCCTAAG
>NW_022265694.1:0-77500 GCF_002021735.2 Oncorhynchus kisutch | reverse complement strand
TAATCTGTTTGCCTACAGCTCTATTCAAACGCTGCTTGGTGACGAAGACAAAAGGAGCCTTGTAAAAAATAAATAAATAAAATAAAAATCAGCTTGGATTTTTTTTAAATATGAGAAATGTTATTTATTTATTTTTGCACAAGAAAATGTACTGCTGGATTTAAAAATAAGCTGAAGGCTGTTACAGGATGTATCTTTTAAGGTTGGACTTTAGCTCGTTAGTACGTAGGGCGCACTGATTGGTGTCACCTCATGAGTCAGTATGTGTTACACCTGTGCTGGTTGCCATCTCGTTAGTGGGAAGGTGTTTCACCTGTTCTGCTGGTCCAGTGCTCCAGTTGTCTTGATAGATGTGGAGGGTCTAGACCTTTAGTTGTCTCGATAGATGTGGAGGGTCTAGACCTCTAGTTGTCTTGATAGATGTGGAGGGTTAAACTCCTCAAGTTGTCTTGATAGATGTGGAGGGTCTAGACCTCTAGTTGTCTTGATAGATGTGGAGGGTTAAACATCTCTAGTTGTCTTTATAGATGTGGAGGGTTAAACATCTCTAGTTGTCTTGATAGATGTGGAGGGTTAAACTCCTCTAGTTGTCTTGATAGATGTGGAGGGTTAAACTCCTCTAGTTGTCTTGATAGATGTGGAGGGTTAAACATCTCTAGTTGTCTCGATAGATGTGGAGGGTCTAGACCTTTAGTTGTCTTGATAGATGTGGAGGGTCTAGACCTTTAGTTGTCTTGATAGATGTGGAGGGTTAAACTCCTCTAGTTGTCTTGATAGATGTGGAGGGTTAACTCCTCTAGTTGTCTTGATAGATGTGGAGGGTCATCACCTTTTGTTGTCTTGATAGATGTGGAGGGTCATCACCTTTAGTTGTCTTGATAGATGTGGAGGGTCTAGACCTCTAGTTGTCTTGATAGATGTGGAGGGTTAAACTCCTCTAGTTGTCTTGATAGATGTGGAGGGTTAAACTCCTCTAGTTGTCTGGATAGATGTGGAGGGTTAAACTCCTCTAGTTGTCTTGATAGATGTGGAGGGTTAAACTCCTCTAGTTGTCTGGATAGATGTGGAGGGTCTAGACCTCTAGTTGTCTTGATAGATGTGGAGGGTTAAACTCCTTTAGTTGTCTTGATAGATGTGGAGGGTTAAACCCCTCTAGTTGTCTCGATAGATGTGGAGAGTCTAGACCTCTAGTTGTCTTGATAGATGTGGAGGGTTAAACCCCTCTAGTTGTCTTGATAGATGTGGAGGGTCATCACCTTTTGTTGTCTTGCATGTTGATTTGTGATTTTACACACATTGTGTAGTTACTACACCACTGTTACTACGGAGTGGAGTCAAGATAACACTGTAACAAAATAGAATACACACACACACACACAAATAGAATACACACACAAACACACACACACACACACACACACACACACACACACACACACACACACACACACACACACACACACACACACACACACACACACACACACACACACACACACACACACCACACACACACACACACACACACACACACACACACACACACACATTGAACCATGACCAACAACCTTCAGGGTAGACAGAACAGAAGGCCAGCTCAGGATGTAGTAACATCTAGCGTTGCCATGGGGTGAGGATCAGGACTGATTACTGCACGTCGTTGTGAAGGAGATCCAGTCATCTATCTAGCTGAGGACTCGTCCAGTAGATGTTGATGAGACTCTGCACTGCAGAGATCCACGAAAAAAAGGAAGTTAGAGTCTTGGAACACAAAACCATATTTGGGCATGACTCCTCCTTGGACTCCCCCTTGACTCTTCCTGACTCTCCATGACTCTCCTTGATTCCCCCCAGACTCCCATAACATAATGCAGCCTCTATCACCATGTGCTAGTTTTTAACAGTTTGACACGAGACCAAGGACGTTTCTTTGCTTCTACCTCTCTCTCTTTCGTTCTTTCTCTCTCTTGTATCTGGCAGGTTTATTCCTGCCCTGAGGGGAGGTCTTTCAGAGGCCAAACATTCTTCCTCTGTGCTCTACTGCCAGGTAGCCAGTGCTCGGTCTATCATCTTTCCCTCGGTCCTGACTAGTCTCCCAGTCCCTGCCGCTGAAAAACATCCCCACAGCATGATGCTGCCACCACCATGTTTTCACCGTAGGGATGGTGCCAGGTTTCCTCCAGATGTGACGCTTGGCATTCAAGCTAAAAGAGTTCAATCTTGGTTTCATCAGACCAAAGAATCTTGAGTCCTTTAGGTGCCTTTTGGCAAACTCCAAGCAGGCTTTCATGTGCCTTTTACTGGGTAATGGCTTCCATCTGGCCACTCTACCATCAAGGCCTGATTGGTGGAGTGTTGCAGATATGTTATTTTCCTTGTCAAAATATATATATTTTTACACTGTTTTTGCTTTGTCGTTATAGGGTATTGTGGGTAGATTGATGGGGGGGGGGGGGACAATTGATTCAGTTGTAGAATGAGGCTGTAATGTAACAAAATGTGGGGGGGGGGGGGGGGTCTGAATACTCTCTGAAAGCACTGTATACGACAGTCACTCAAAACCTTCTCATGCGCTCGGCATTGTGTCACGCCCTGGCCTTAGTTATCTGTATACACGACAGTCACTCAAAACCTTCTGCTCAGCATTGTGTCACGCCCTGGCCTTAGTTATCTGTATACACGACAGTCACTCAAAACCTTCTGCTCAGCATTGTGTCACGCCCTGGCCTTAGTTATCTTTGTTTTCTTTATTATCTTGGTTAGGCCAGGGTGTGATATGGGTGATTTATGTGTTTTGTCTTGTCTAGGTTTTTTTTGTAGATTTATGCGGTTGTGGGGTCAGTTTAGGTATGTCTATGGTTGCCTAGATTGGTTCTCAATCAGAGGCAGGTGTATATCGTTGTCTCTGATTGGGAACCATATTTAGGCAGCCATATTCTTTGGGTATTTTGTGGGTGATTGTTTCCTGTCTTTGTGTTTTATGCACCAGTTAGGACTGTTACGGTTTTCACGTTTATTGTTTTGTAGTTTGTTCATGTTTGAGTTTTCTTATGAAAGAACCATGAACTAAAACCACGCTGCGTTTTGGTCCGCCTCTCCTTCCCAGGAAGAAAGCCGTGACACATTGGCAGATGTTTATCTATATTATCGTACGGTATCTCCATGGTTTCTACCACAGTAACGTCCCAGAGCTGGAGGTTTTACAGCCCCAGTGAAAACCGCTGAACTCCTCCACTTTAAAATGGCTCCTACATTTCCAGCTGGCAGATTTTTTATATTTCAAACGAACCGGTTTATTTCACTCTTTACTTTCAGAAGCACATAGTTTTGTGTGAAAGCAGAACACCGAACACCGCCTCATTTAGTCATTAATGAATTCAGTGACATTCGGAAACTATTCAGACCCCTTGACTTTTACCAGTCTGTTACATTACAGCCTTATTTTAAAATGCAATAAACATTTTTTTCCCCCTCATTAAATCGACACACAATACCCCATAATGACATCACAATACCCCATAATGACATCACAATACCCCATAATGACATCACAATACCCCATAATGACATCACAATACCCCATAATGACATCACAATACCCCATAATGACATCACAATACCCCATAATGACATCACAATACCCCATAATGACAAACCAAAAACAGGTTTAAATATTTAAGGAACTTAAATATCACATTTACAGAATTATTCAGACCCTTTACTCAGTACTTTGTTGAAGCACCTTTGGCAGTGATTACAGCCTTGAGTCTTCTTGGGTAATGACGCTACAAACTTGGCACACCTGTATTTGGGTAGTTTCTACCATTCTTCTCTGCAGATCCTCTCAAGCTCTGTCAGGTTGGATGGGGAGTGTCGCTGCACAGCTATTTTCCGGGCTCTGGCTGGGCCACTCAGAGACTTGTTCCTGGTTGTCTAGGGATTAATAAGTAGCTCCCCTCACCTGGTTGTCTAGGTCTTAATAAGGAGCTCCCCTCACCTGGTTGTCTAGGGCCTAATAAGGAGCTCCCCTCACCTGGTTGTCTAGGTCTTAATAAGGAACTCTCCTCACCTGGTTGGTTGTCTAGGTCTCAGTAAGGAACTCCTCACTCCTGGCTGTCTAGGTCTCAGTAAGGAACTCCCTTCACCTGGTTGTCTAGGTCTCAGTAAGGAACTCGCCTGGTTGTCTAGGTCTCAGTAAGGAACTCCTCTCACCTGGTTGTCTAGGTCTTAATAAGGAACTCCTCTCACCTGGTTGTCTAGGGCTCAGTAAGGAACTCTTCTCACCTGGTTGTCTAGGTCTCAGTAAGGAACTCCTCTCACCTGGTTGTCTAGGTCTTAATAAGGAACTCTCCTCACCTGGTTGTCTAGGTCTCAGTAAGGAACTCCCTTACCTGGTTGTCTAGGTCTCAGTAAGGAGCTCCCCTCACCTGATTGTCTAGGTCTCAGTAAGGAACTCCCTTACCTGGTTGTCTAGGTCTCAGTAAGGAGCTCCCCTCACCTGGTTGCCTAGGTCTTAATAAGGGACTCGCCTCACCTGGTTGTCTAAGTCTTAATTGAAAGGAAAATCCGATCCGTAGTCCAGAGCCTGTAGCGACGATCTGCAGTCCAGAGCCTCCGGCGGGGGTTCCCAGTCCGGAGCCTCCGGCGACGATCTGCAGTTCGGGGGCCTCCTGCGGTGGTTCCCAGTTCAGAGCCTTCGGCCACGATCCACGGTTCGGTTCCACAGAAGCGGAGGGATCAGCGTAGGGATACGTCCCGAACCGCCCGGACCCTTCCCTTCAGGTTTGCGGCCGGGAGGCCACACCTTTGGGGGGGGGGGGGGGGGGTACTGTCACTAGGGTGTGAAATCTATGTTTATATGTCTTTGTTGGCCGAGTATGGTTCCCAATCAGAGACAGCTGTCTATCGTTGTCTCTGATTGGGGATCATACTTAGGCAGCCCTTTTTCCCACCTACAGTTGTGGGATCTTGTCTTTGTGTGTTGCATGTGTTTGCACTCCTAGCTTTACGTTCGTTGAGTTGTATATTGTTTTTGGTGGAACATTTATAAATGAAAGAAAATGTTCGCCTCCCACGCTGCACCTTGGTCTTCATTTAACGACGGACGTTACAGATAATTAGATTTCCGTGCCGACGCAGACATCGATATTATATAACACACAAAACTAGTCATTATTTCTCTGTTTTTCTATTTATGGTCACTACCAGACCATCCTGACCAGGAGTCATTACTGGTTACTACCAGACCATCCTGACCAGGAGTCATTACTGGTTACTACCAGACCATCCTGACCAGGAGTCATTACTGGTTACTACCAGACCATCCTGACCAGGAGTCATTACTGGTTACTACCAGACCATCCTGACTAGGAATCATTACTGGTTACTACCAGACCATCCTGACCAGGAATCATTACTGGTTACTACCAGACCATCCTGACCAGGAGTCATTACTGGTTACTACCAGACCATCCTGACTAGGAATCATTACTGGTTACTACCAGACCATCCTGACCAGGAGTCATTACTGGTTACTACCAGACCATCCTGACCAGGAGTCATTACTGGTTACTATCAGACCATCCTGACCAGGAGTCATTACTGGTTACTACCAGACCATCCTGACCAGGAGTCATTACTGGTTACTATCAGACCATCCTGACCAGGAATCATTACTGGTTACTATCAGACCATCCTGACCAGGAATCATTACTGGTTACTACCAGACCATCCTGACCAGGAGTCATTACTGGTTACTACCAGACCATCCTGACTAGGAATCATTACTGGTTACTACCAGACCATCCTGACCAGGAGTCATTACTGGTTACTACCAGACCATCCTGACCAGGAGTCATTACTGGTTACTATCAGACCATCCTGACCAGGAGTCATTACTGGTTACTACCAGACCATCCTGACCAGGAGTCATTACTGGTTACTATCAGACCATCCTGACCAGGAATCATTACTGGTTACTATCAGACCATCCTGACCAGGAATCATTACTGGTTACTACCAGACCATCCTGACCAGGAGTCATTACTGGTTACTACCAGACCATCCTGACCAGGAATCATTAATGGTTACTACCAGACCATCCTGACCAGGAGTCATTACTGGTTACTACCAGACCATCCTGACTAGGAATCATTACTGGTTACTACCAGACCATCCTGACCAGGAGTCATTACTGGTTACTACCAGACCATCCTGACCAGGAGTCATTACTGGTTACTACCAGACCATCCTGACTAGGAATCATTACTGGTTACTACCAGACCATCCTGACCAGGAATCATTACTGGTTACTACCAGACCATCCTGACCAGGAGTCATTACTGGTTACTACCAGACCATCCTGACTAGGAATCATTACTGGTTACTACCAGACCATCCTGACCAGGAGTCATTACTGGTTACTACCAGACCATCCTGACCAGGAGTCATTACTGGTTACTATCAGACCATCCTGACCAGGAGTCATTACTGGTTACTACCAGACCATCCTGACCAGGAGTCATTACTGGTTACTATCAGACCATCCTGACCAGGAATCATTACTGGTTACTATCAGACCATCCTGACCAGGAATCATTACTGGTTACTACCAGACCATCCTGACCAGGAGTCATTACTGGTTACTACCAGACCATCCTGACTAGGAATCATTACTGGTTACTACCAGACCATCCTGACCAGGAGTCATTACTGGTTACTACCAGACCATCCTGACCAGGAGTCATTACTGGTTACTATCAGACCATCCTGACCAGGAGTCATTACTGGTTACTACCAGACCATCCTGACCAGGAGTCATTACTGGTTACTATCAGACCATCCTGACCAGGAATCATTACTGGTTACTATCAGACCATCCTGACCAGGAATCATTACTGGTTACTACCAGACCATCCTGACCAGGAGTCATTACTGGTTACTACCAGACCATCCTGACCAGGAATCATTACTGGTTACTACCAGACCATCCTGACCAGGAGTCATTACTGGTTACTACCAGACCATCCTGACTAGGAATCATTACTGGTTACTACCAGACCATCCTGACCAGGAGTCATTACTGGTTACTACCAGACCATCCTGACCAGGAGTCATTACTGGTTACTATCAGACCATCCTGACCAGGAGTCATTACTGGTTACTATCAGACCATCCTGACCAGGAGTCATTACTGGTTACTACCAGACCATCCTGACCAGGAGTCATTACTGGTTACTATCAGACCATCCTGACCAGGAGTCATTACTGGTTACTACCAGACCATCCTGACCAGGAGTCATTACTGGTTACTATCAGACCATCCTGACCAGGAATCATTACTGGTTACTATCAGACCATCCTGACCAGGAATCATTACTGGTTACTATCAGACCATCCTGACCAGTAGTCATTACTGGTTACTATCAGACCATCCTGACCAGGAATCATTACTGGTTACTACCAGACCATCCTGACCAGGAGTCATTACTGGTCACTACCAGACCATCCTGACCAGGAGTCATTACTGGTTACTACCAGACCATCCTGACCAGGAGTCATTACTGGTTACTACCAGACCATCCTGACCAGGAGTCATTACTGGTTACTACCAGACCATCCTGACCAGGAGTCATTACTGGTTACTACCAGACCATCCTGACCAGGAGTCATTACTGGTTACTACCAGACCATCCTGACTAGGAATCATTACTGGTTACTATCAGACCATCCTTTCTTTTCCAGGAGTCATTACTGGTTACTACCAGACCATCCTGACCAGTAGTCATTACTGGTTACTATCAGACCATCCTGACCAGGAATCAATACTGGTTACTATCAGACCATCCTGACCAGGAATCATTACTGGTTACTATCAGACCATCCTGACCAGTAGTCATTACTGGTTACTATCAGACCATCCTGACCAGGAATCATTACTGGTTACTATCAGACCATCCTGACCAGTAGTCATTACTGGTTACTATCAGACCATCCTGACCAGGAATCATTACTGGTTACTATCAGACCATCCTGACCAGGAATCATTACTGATTACTACCAGACCATCCTGACCAGGAGTCATTACTGGTCACTACCAGACCATCCTGACCAGGAGTCATTACTGGTTACTACCAGACCATCCTGACCAGGAGTCATTACTGGTCACTACCAGACCATCCTGACCAGGAATCATTACTGGTTACTACCAGACCATCCTGACCAGGAATCATTACTGGTTACTACCAGACCATCCTGACCAGGAGTCATTACTGGTTACTATCAGACCATCCTGACCAGGAATCATTACTGGTTACTACCAGACCATCCTGACTAGGAATCATTACTGGTTACTAACAGACCATCCTGACCAGGAGTCATTACTGGTTACTATCAGACCATCCTGACCAGGAATCATTACTGGTTTCTCCCAGACCATCCTGACTAGAAATCATTACTGGTTACTATCAGACCATCCTGACCAGGAGTCATTACTGGTTACTATCAGACCATCCTGACCAGGAATCATTACTGGTTACTACCAGACCATCCTGACCAGGAATCATTACTGGTTACTATCAGACCATCCTGACAGGGAGTCATTACTGGTTACTATCAGACCATCCTGACCAGGAATCATTACAGGTTACTACCAGACCATCCTGACCAGGAGTCATTACTGGTTACTACCAGACCATCCTGACTAGGAATCATTACTGGTTACTACCAGACCATCCTGACCAGGAATCATTACTGGTTACTATCAGACCATCCTGACCAGGAGTCATTACTGGTTACTATCAGACCATCCTGACCAGGAATCATTACTGGTTACTACCAGACCATCCTGACCAGGAATCATTACTGGTTACTATCAGACCATCCTGACAAGGAGTCATTACTGGTTACTATCAGACCATCCTGACCAGGAATCATTACTGGTTACTACCAGACCATCCTGACCAGGAGTCATTACTGGTTACTACCAGACCATCCAGACTAGGAATCATTACTGGTTACTACCAGACCATCCTGACCAGTAGTCATTACTGGTTACTACCAGACCATCCTGACCAGTAGTCATTACTGGTTATTACCAGACCATCCTGACTAGGAGTCATTACTGGTTACTACCAGACCATCCTGACCAGGAGTCATTACTGGTTACTACCAGACCATCCTGACAAGGAGTCATTACTGGTTACTACCAGACCATCCTGACTAGGAATCATTACTGGTTACTACCAGACCATCCTGACCAGGAATCATTACTGGTTACTATCAGACCATCCTGACCAGGAGTCATTACTGGTTACTATCAGACCATCCTGACCAGGAATCATTACTGGTTACTACCAGACCATCCTGACCAGGAATCATTACTGGTTACTACCAGACCATCCTGACCAGGAATCATTACTGGTTACTATCAGACCATCCTGACAAGGAGTCATTACTGGTTACTGTCAGACCATCCTGACCAGGAATCATTACTGGTTACTACCAGACCATCCTGACCAGGAGTCATTACTGGTTACTACCAGACCATCCTGACTAGGAATCATTACTGGTTACTACCAGACCATCCTGACCAGTAGTCATTACTGGTTACTACCAGACCATCCTGACCAGTAGTCATTACTGGTTACTACCAGACCATCCTGACTAGGAGTCATTACTGGTTACTACCAGACCATCCTGACCAGGAGTCATTACTGGTTACTACCAGACCATCCTGACAAGGAGTCATTACTGGTTACTACCAGACCATCCTGACTAGGAATCATTACTGGTTACTATCAGACACACACACACACACACACACACACACACACACACACACACCACACACCACACAACACACACACACACACACCACACACCACACACCACACACACACACACACCACACACCACACACACACACCACACACCACACACCACACACACACACACACACACCACACGCACACACACACACACACACACACACACACACACACACACACACACACACACACACACACACACACACACACTCCTGTCCTCGACTCTGCCCATAAAAAAGATTGGAGTGAAAACTACATTGTAAAGAAACAAATGTTGTGAGGTGATGGTAGCTCACCATATTCATTCATTTTATTGTCCCCCCTGACATCAGAAGGACTGTGTGTTACCAGGACAGGACTCCTCTCCCCATCGTGGAAATCAAGCTTCAAGTGCTTGAAGTGCACTACCTTTGTCCCCTATTCCCTATATAGTGCACTACCTTTGTCCCCTATTCCCTATATAGTGCACTACCTTTGTCCCCTATTCCCTATATAGTGCACTACCTTTGTCCCCATTCCCTATATAGTGCACTACCTTTGTCCCCTATTCCCTATATAGTGCACTACCTTTGTCCCCTATTCCCTATATAGGGCACTACCTTTGTCCCCTATTCCCTATATAGTGCACTACATTTGTCCCCTATTCCCTATATAGTGCACTACCTTTGTCCCCTATTCCCTATATAGTGCACTACCTTTGTCCCCTATTCCCTATATAGTGCACTACCTTTGTCCCCATTCCCTATATAGTGCACTACCTTTGTCCCCTATTCCCTATATAGGGCACTACCTTTGCCCCCTATTCCCTATATAGTGCACTACCTTTGACCAGGGCCAATCGAGACACACTACACGAGGAAACGTCAAGGAACCAACATTCCATTACCCAGGTTTCTGTGGTTTCCCAGAGGCAAAACCTGACAAGCAGTGAATCCACCATTAATGAAGGAACAAGACTGAAAAACAAGTCTTCTCTCTGCAAGATCCTTCCAGGCTAATGCAGCAAACTGATCCTGTATTTTCCCCAACTCTCCATCTGCATCCCGAAAGGGCATCGTATTCCATACATTACCAATCAAACGTTTGGACACACCTACTCATTTAAAGGGTTTTTCTTTATTTTTACTATTTTCTACATTGTAGAATAGTAGTGAAGACAACAAAACTATGAAATATAACATATGGAATCATGTAGTAACCAACAAAAAAAAAGTGTTAAACAAATCAAGATATATTTTATATTTGAGATTCTTCAAAATACTGTAGCCACCCTGCAGGTAGCCTAGCGGTTAGAGCGTTGGGCCCGTAATCTAAAAGGTTGTTGGATCAAATCCCTGAGCTAACAAGGTAAAAATCTGTCGTTCTGCCCCCTGAACAAGGCAGTTAACCCCACTGTTCCCCTGAACAAGGCCTTGTTAACGAAAAGGGGAACCAATCAGATGTGCTGTGACAAGGTAGAGATGGTATACAGAAGATATCCCTATTTGGTAAAATAGGGCGGCAGGGTAGCCTAGTGGTTAGAGCGTTGGACTAGTAACCGGAAGGTTGTGAGTTCAGACCCCCGAGCTGACAAGGTACAAATCTGTCGTTCTGCCCCCTGAACAGGCAGTTAACCCCACTGTTCCTAGGCCGTCATTGAAAATAAGAATGTGTTCTTAACTGACTTGCCTCGTTAAATAAAGGTTAAAAAAAAATTAAAAACAAAAAAGACCAAGTCCATATTATGGCAAGAACAGCTCAAATAAGTAAAGAGAAACAACAGCCTGTCATTACTTTAAGACATGAAGGTCAGTTATTCTGGCATACTTCAAGAACTTTGAACATTTCTTCAAGTTCAGTCGCAAAAACCATCAAGTGCTGTGATGAAACTGGCTCTCATGAGGACTGCCACTGGTAAGGAAGACCCAGAGTTACCTCTGCTGCAGAGGGTAAATTCATTCGTGTTAACTGCACCTCAGATTGCATTCCAGATTGTCCAGTCTCAGGTTGAATCCCCTGTCCAGGCTCAGGTTGAATCCCCTGTCCAGGCTCAGGTTGAATCCCCTGTCCAGGCTCAGTCAGGTTGAATCCCCTGTCCAGGCTCAGTTAGGTTGAATCCCCTGTCCAGGCTCAGGTTGAATCCCCTGTCCAGGCTCAGGTTGAATCCCCTGTCCAGGCTCAGTCAGGTTGGATCCCCTGTCCAGGCTCAGTCAGGTTGAATCCGCTGTCTTGAGAAAGGTCCTAGTCTTCATCCACTAGTCTTAAGAAAGGTCCTGGTCTCCATCCACTAGTCTTGAGAAAGGTCCTAGTCTCCATCCACCAGTTTTGAGAAAGGTCCTAGTCTCCATCCACCAGTTTTGAGAAAGGTCCTAGTCTCCATTCACCAGTCTTGAGAAAGGTCCTAGTCTCCATCCACCAGTCTTGAGAAAGGTCCTGGTCTCCATCCACTAGTCTTGAGAAAGGTCCTAGTCTCCATCCACCAGTTTTGAGAAAGGTCCTAGTCTCCATTCACCAGTCTTGAGAAAGGTCCTAGTCTCCATTCACCAGTCTTGAGAAAGGTCCTAGTCTCCATTCACCAGTCTTGAGAAAGGTCCTAGTCTCCATTCACCAGTCTTGAGAAAGGTCCTAGTCTCCATTCACCAGTCTTGAGAAAGGTCCTAGTCTTTGACTTGTATGTGTATGGATCCTCAACAATTTTGGTATATGTATATTTTGTGCCCGGTGTAACATAGTATTTCTTTTAATTGCCAAATCAAATCATGGAGAAGACTCAACCAGCTGTGTGGTGTAGTAGGTTGGCCTTCCTCAGTCTGGTTAATGGCAGCAGCTGTCATGGAGGCTAAGCAGACTGGATACCTAGAGCTGTCTGGGTAATGTAGTCCAAATGTCAACCCTGATCCTATCTCAGGCCTGTCACATTACAAGAACCCACAACTGCAAGCCCACAACCCGGCTGCTAACCCCAAGCTTCCGTCCTCCAGCAGCTAGATAGTTCTGAGGCCTTTTATCAAATCAATGGGAAGGACTTCTTCCTCTTCGTCCTCTTCCTAATCTATGTGATGTTGTTGAACATTGCTGTTGTGTTCGTGACATTCTAAAATCTTCACATACAAACAAGCTGTCTGGGTAATGCAATTCAAATGGCAACCCTGATCCTAATTCAAATGCCAACCCTGATCCTGTCTCTAGCCTGTCATATTACAAAGAAACCCCAGCTCCAAGCCCACCGCCCGCCTGCTCCTGAGTTACTGCTACTTCCAGCCAGCTAGATCCAGCCGATGCCTTTCAACACATTCTATATGTATATTTGATTTATTTGTTTATTTTTTAACCCCAGGCCCCGTCCCTGTAGGAGGCCTTTTGCCTTTTGATAGGCCGTCATTGTTAATAAGAATTTGTTCTTAACTGACTTGCCTAGTTAAATAAAGGTTAAAAAAGAAGACATTATTGGGAAGGTTCCCTCTATACAGCTAGATCCACCCAGAGCCTTTCATCACGTTCATGGGAAGGTTCCCTCTATACAGCTAGATCCACCCAGAGCCTTTCATCACGTTCATGGGAAGGTTCCTTCTATACAGCTAGATCCACCCAGAGCCTTTCATCACGTTCATGGGAAGGTTCCCTCTATACAGCTAGATCCACCCAGTGCCTTTCATCACATCATTGGGAAGGTTCCTCCCAGCCAGCTAGATCCACCCAGTGCCTTTCATCACGTTCATGGGAAGGTTCCCTCTATACAGCTAGATCCACCCAGAGCCATTCATCACGTTCATGGGAAGGTTCCTCCCAGCCAGCTAGATCCACCCAGTACCTTTCATCACATTATTGGGAAGGTTCCTTCCAGCCAGCTAGATTCACCCAGTGCCTTTCATCACGTTCATGGGAAGGTTCCCTCTATACAGCTAGATCCACCCAGAGCCTTTCATCACGTTCATGGGAAGGTTCCCTCTATACAGCTAGATCCACCCAGAGCCTTTCATCACGTTCATGGGAAGGACTTTGTTTCTGTTCTGCCTCTTCTTCCAGATCTTTGTGATGTCATTACAATTCTGTTGTGTTTCTGACATTCTCAAATCTACACCTGCACCGGCAAATAAGCTGGTTAAAGGATTCTGTGAATCGACGGAGGTATGTGTACCTGCCTGACTTCCTGTTTACCTGCCTGACTACCTGCCTGTCTACCTGCCTGACTTCCTGTTTACCTACCTGCCTGTCTACCTGAATGACTTCCTGTTTTCCTACCTGCCTGACTTCCTGTCTACCTACCTGCCTGTCTACCTGCCTGTCTACCTACCTGTCTACATGCTTGACTTCCTGTCTACCTACCTGCCTGTCTACCTGCCTGACTGGCTGTCTACCTGCCTGACTGCCAGTCTACCTGCCTGTCTACCTACCTGCCTGTCTACCTGCCTGTCTACCTGCCTGACTTCCTGTCTACCTACCTGCCTGTCTACCTGCCTGACTGGCTGTCTACCTGCTTGACTGCCAGTCTACCTGCCTGTCTACCTGCCTGTCTACCTACCTGCCTGTCTACCTGCTTGTCTAACTGCTTGCCTGCCTGTCTACCTGCCTGCCCCTTCAAGGGAGAATATAATATCAGGTTACGGCCCTGGGCCGGCAAGGTTTTCATCCCACCTTCTGACCAATATCATTTCTACATCTGCTGCTGTTAAATGAGAGAGGACTGAGGGTTGTGTCATTGTGGTACACCGGGGGCATACTAATGTCTGGCCTGGCTAGCTGCTCTCCTCACCATGCTGTCTGGGTGGAGGGATTGATAATGAAACATTACACAGCCTCTCCCATCTATCTATACACACACACAGACACAGAGAGAGAGACACACACACACACACACACACACACACAGACACACAGACACACACAGAAACACACACACGCGTTAGAGACTCTCCCATCTATCTATACACACACAGACACAGAGAGAGACACACACACACACACACAGACACACACAGACACACACGTTAGAGACTCTCCCATCTATCTATACACACACAGACACAGAGAGAGACACACACACACACTGACACACACAGACACACACGTTAGAGACTCTCCCATCTAATCTATTCCACTGTAAGAACCAGACACTGAACTGCAGGGCTCTCTTGCCATTCATCCCCGAGCTAGGCAGATAAAACCAGCAGAGATGACTGACAGGCCAGACAACCGATAGGGAGACGACTGACAGCCCAAACAACAGACAGAGATGACTGACAGGCCAAACAACAGACAGAGATGACTGACAGGCCAAACAACAGATAGGGAGACGACTGACAGCCCAAACAACAGACAGAGATGACTGACAGGCCAAACAACAGATAGGGAGACGACTGACAGCCCAAACAACAGACAGAGATGACTGACAGCCCAAACAACAGATAGGGAGACGACTGACAGCCCAAACAACAGACAGAGATGACTGACAGCCCAAACAACAGACAGAGATGACTGACAGGCCAAACAACAGACAGAGATGACAGACAGCCCAAACAACAGACAGAGATGACAGACAGCCCAAACAACAGACAGAGATGACTGACAGCCCAAACAACAGACAGAGATGACAGACAGCCCAAACAACAGACAGAGATGACAGACAGCCCAAACAACAGACAGAGATGACTGACAGCCCAAACAACAGACAGAGATGACTGGACATTCTACTGTAGGAATGGATGATTTCGAATCGAGGTGAAACTCTGGCGTTTTTTTGGCGGGGAAACGGGAAATGTCCACAGTGTTTTTAAAATGTTCAGGGGGTTTATATTTACTTACTTATTTATTTTACCTTTATTTAACTCAGCAAGTCAGTTAAGAACAAATTCTTATTTTCAATGACGGCCTAGGAACAGTGGGTTAACCGCCTGTTCAGGGGCAGTACAACAGATTTGTACCTTGTCAGCTCGGGGGTTTGAACTCGCAACCTTATGGTTACTAGTCCACCACTCTAACCACTAGGCTATGAAGGCGACTGAAGGCTACAGTCATAACATCAGATGCCCAAACGCATCTAAAAAGATAATGATCTTGATCACGGGAAGGATGTAGTTGCTGGGTTACTTTGTGACATCACATCCTTTGTGACATCACATACACAAGTGTTTTTTCCCCAGTCATCTTTAGTCCTAAGGCTAGCCGGTCTAGGTGTTGCTATAGCAACCCAAGCTTCGCTCAACGGAAAATATTGAAATATTTATAATTTGATGGATTTCATTAAGTAGCGTGAGAAACTGTTATCAGTCTGTGTGTGTATAAGTGTGTGTGTGTGTGTGTGCCCAGTGTGTGTGCGCGCATGTGTGTGCCCAGCGTGTGTATGTGCCCAGTGTGTGTGTGTGTGTGTATGTGTGTGTGCCCAGTGTGTGCGCCCAGTGTGTGTGCACGTGTGTGTGTGTGTGTGCCCAGTTGCTCCAAACGTCTTTAAATGTGTTTCATGTACATTTCAGTTTAGGCTTTAATGTTATGTTATGGTCAGGGTTACGTTTAGGCCTTAACTCTGAATTGTTATGGTCAGGGTTACGTTTAGGGTTTAATGTTATGTTATGGTCAGGGTTAAGTTTAGGGTTTAATGTTATGTTATGGTCAGGGTTAAGTTTAGGGTTTAACTCTGAATTGTTATGGTCAGGGTTACGTTTAGGGTTTAATGTTATGTTATGGTCAGGGTTAAGTTTAGGCCTTAATGTTATGTTATGGTCAGGGTCAGGGTTAAGTTTAGGCCTTTAACTCCGAATGGTTAAGGTCAGGGTTAAGTTTAGGCCTTTAACTCCGAATGGTTATGGTCAGGGTTAAGTTTAGGCCTTAACTCCGAATGGTTAAGGTCAGGGTTAAGTGTAGGCTTTAACTCCGAATGGTTAAGGTCAGGGTTAAGTGTAGGCTTTAACTCCGAATGGTTAAGGTCAGGGTTAAGTTTAGGCCTTAACTCCGAATGGTTAAGGTCAGGGTTAAGTTTAGGCCTTAACTCCGAATGGTTAAGGTCAGGGTTAAGTGTAAGCTTTAACTCCGAATGGTTAAGGTCAGGGTTAAGTTTAGGCCTTAACTCCGAATGGTTAAGGTCAGGGTTAAGTTTAGGCCTTAACTCCGAATGGTTATGGTCAGGGTTAAGTTTAGGCCTTAACTCCGAATGGTTAAGGTCAGGGTTAAGTGTAGGCTTTAACTCCGAATGGTTAAGGTCAGGGTTAAGTGTAGGCTTTAACTCCGAATGGTTAAGGTCAGGGTTAAGTGTAGGCCTTAACTCCGAATTATTAAGGTCAGGGTTAAGTGTAGGCCTTAACTCTGAATGGTTAAGGTCAGGGTTAAGTTTAGGCCTTTAACTCTGAATTGTTAAGGTCAGGGTTAAGTGTAGGCTTTAACTCCGAATGGTTAAGGTCAGGGTTAAGTTTAGGCCTTAACTCCGAATTATTAAGGTCAGGGTTAAGTGTAGGCTTTAACTCCGAATGGTTAAGGGTTAAGGTTTGGGTTAAGTTTAGGCCTTAACTCCGAATTATTAAGGTCAGGGTTAAGTGTAGGCTTTAACTCCGAATGGTTAAGGGTTAAGGTTTGGGTTAAGTGTAGGCTTTAACTCCGAATGGTTAAGGTCAGGGTTAAGTGTAGGCTTTAACTCTGAATGGTTAAGGTCAGGGTTAAGTGTAGGCTTTAACTCTGAATGGTTAAGGTCAGGGTTAAGTGTAGGCTTTAACTCCGAATGGTTAAGGTCAGGGTTAAGTGTAGGCTTTAACTCCGAATGGTTAAGGTCAGGGTTAAGTTTAGGCTTTAACTCCGAATGGTTATGGTCAGGGTTAAGTTTAGGCTTTAACTCCGAATGGTTATGGTCAGGGTTAAGTTTAGGCTTTAACTCCGAATGGTTAAGGTCAGGGTTAAGTTTAGGCCTTAACTCCGAATGGTTAAGGTCAGGGTTAAGTTTAGGCCTTAACTCCGAATTATTAAGGTCAGGGTTAAGTGTAGGCTTTAACTCCGAATGGTTAAGGTCAGGGTTAAGTGTAGGCTTTAACTCCGAATGGTTAAGGGTTAAGGGTTAAGGGTTAAGGGTTAAGGGTTAAGGGTTAAGGGTTAAGGGTTAATGGTTAAGGGTTAAGGGTTAAGGTTTGGGCTTAAAAATATATAATATAAATAAATAAACAACTTTATTATTATTTACTGGATTCAAACTTGCAACATTTGGGAAATAAGAGACAGGTGGAATTTTTATTTTCAGAAAGAACATTTCAGCTCATCAGATATGGTTTCCCAGAACCGATCTTAAAGGATTTTGGCTGAAAGACCTACAGTGCTTTAGAAAGGCAAACACATGCCATTCTGGACAGGGAAAGGCAGATACCGAGTCAGTTGGACAACCGCACACATCAAAGCGCTTATCCAACCTCGGGGTTTTTGGCAACTGGGCACTTTTTTCAGCGGGGGCTTGCACATCGGTATCTCACATCCCTCGATGAGCCAATGTTTCAGATGCAATCATCAGCTAAACCAACAGTACCACACAACGTCCATCTCACATCCCTCGATGAGCCAATGTTTCGGATGCAATCATCAGCTAAACGAACAGTACCACACAACGTCCATCTCACAACAGGTTGAAATCAAGAGGCGTTTCTTTGCCATCAATGGATTCCCAAATAGGAACGGAGCAATAGACTGCATCCACGTCGCCATTAAAACACCATCCCAAAATGAGTTCAAGTCTGTGAACAGAAAAGGCTTCCACTCTTAAGTGTTCATGTGCAAATCAAATCGAATGAGGTGATAGGTTGCTGACTGTGGTGGTTACGCACAGCTCATTCTGCAGCACAACCATGTTGGCCGATACGCCTGCAGGAGGGAGCTGTTGAGGATGGATGGTTTGTTGGTGAGTGATGCCAAGCGTATTTGCCATTGTTGAATGGTCCTAATGTTCCTCTCTTTGTATGTTTTAATATTTACCGGTCAAGCTACAACTGAGAGATGTATTTTTTGTTCTTCCGTTGTACTCAATCTGACACCAGCTATTTCAGCCTCTGTATTTTTTGTTCTTCCGTTGTACTCAATCTGACACCAGCTATTTCAGCCTCTGTATTTTTTGTTCTTCCGTTGTACTCAATCTGACACCAGCTATTTCAGCCTCTGTATTTTTTGTTCTTCCGTTGTACTCAATCTGACACCAGCTATTTCAGCCTCTGTATTTTTTGTTCTTCCGTTGTACTCAATCTGACACCAGCTATTTCAGCCTCTGTATTTTTTGTTCTTCCGTTGTACTCAATCTGACACCAGCTATTTCAGCCTCTGTATTTTTTGTTCTTCCGTTGTACTCAATCTGACACCAGCTATTTCAGCCTCTGTATTTTTTGTTCTTCCGTTGTACTCAATCTGACACCAGCTATTTCAGCCTCTGTATTTTTTGTTCTTCCGTTGTACTCAATCTGACACCAGCTATTTCAGCCTCTGTATTTTTTGTTCTTACGTTGTACTCAATCTGACACCAGCTATTTCAGCCTCTGTATTTTTTGTTCTTCCGTTGTACTCAATCTGACACCAGCTATTTCAGCCTCTGTATTTTTTGTTCTTCCGTTGTACTCAATCTGACACCAGCTATTTCAGCCTCTGTATTTTTTGTTCTTACGTTGTACTCAATCTGACACCAGCTATTTCAGCCTCTGTATTTTTGTTCTTCCGTTGTACTCAATCTGACACCAGCTATTTCAGCCTCTGTATTTTTTGTTCTTCCGTTGTACTCAATCTGACACCAGCTATTTCAGCCTCTGTATTTTTTGTTCTTCCGTTGTACTCAATCTGACACCAGCTATTTCAGCCTCTGTATTTTTTGTTCTTCCGTTGTACTCAATCTGACACCAGCTATTTCAGCCTCTGTATTTTTTGTTCTTCCGTTGTACTCAATCTGACACCAGCTATTTCAGCCTCTGTATTTTTTGTTCTTCCGTTGTACTCAATCTGACACCAGCTATTTCAGCCTCTGTATTTTTTGTTCTTCCGTTGTACTCAATCTGACACCAGCTATTTCAGCCTCTGTATTTTTTGTTCTTCCGTTGTACTCAATCTGACACCAGCTATTTCAGCCTCTGTATTTTTTGTTCTTCCGTTGTACTCAATCTGACACCAGCTATTTCAGCCTCTGTATTTTTTGTTCTTCCGTTGTACTCAATCTGACACCAGCTATTTCAGCCTCTGTATTTTTGTTCTTACGTTGTACTCAATCTGACACCAGCTATTTCAGCCTCTGTATTTTTTGTTCTTCCGTTGTACTCAATCTGACACCAGCTATTTCAGCCTCTGTATTTTTTGTTCTTCCGTTGTACTCAATCTGACACCAGCTATTTCAGCCTCTGTATTTTTTGTTCTTCCGTTGTACTCAATCTGACACCAGCTATTTCAGCCTCTGTATTTTTGTTCTTCCGTTGTACTCAATCTGACACCAGCTATTTCAGCCTCTGTATTTTTTGTTCTTCCGTTGTACTCAATCTGACACCAGCTATTTCAGCCTCTGTATTTTTGTTCTTCCGTTGTACTCAATCTGACACCAGCTATTTCAGCCTCTGTATTTTTTGTTCTTCCGTTGTACTCAATCTGACACCAGCTATTTCAGCCTCTGTATTTTTTGTTCTTCCGTTGTACTCAATCTGACACCAGCTATTTCAGCCTCTGTATTTTTTGTTCTTCCGTTGTACTCAATCTGACACCAGCTATTTCAGCCTCTGTATTTTTTGTTCTTCCGTTGTACTCAATCTGACACCAGCTATTTCAGCCTCTGTATTTTTTGTTCTTACGTTGTACTCAATCTGACACCAGCTATTTCAGCCTCTGTATTTTTTGTTCTTCCGTTGTACTCAATCTGACACCAGCTATTTCAGCCTCTGTATTTTTTGTTCTTCCGTTGTACTCAATCTGACACCAGCTATTTCAGCCTCTGTATTTTTTGTTCTTCCGTTGTACTCAATCTGACACCAGCTATTTCAGCCTCTGTATTTTTTGTTCTTCCGTTGTACTCAATCTGACACCAGCTATTTCAGCCTCTGTATTTTTTGTTCTTCCGTTGTACTCAATCTGACACCAGCTATTTCAGCCTCTGTATTTTTTGTTCTTACGTTGTACTCAATCTGACACCAGCTATTTCAGCCTCTGTATTTTTTGTTCTTCCGTTGTACTCAATCTGACACCAGCTATTTCAGCCTCTGTATTTTTTGTTCTTCCGTTGTACTCAATCTGACACCAGCTATTTCAGCCTCTGTATTTTTTGTTCTTCCGTTGTACTCAATCTGACACCAGCTATTTCAGCCTCTGTATTTTTTGTTCTTCCGTTGTACTCAATCTGACACCAGCTATTTCAGCCTCTGTATTTTTTGTTCTTCCGTTGTACTCAATCTGACACCAGCTATTTCAGCCTCTGTATTTTTTGTTCTTCCGTTGTACTCAATCTGACACCAGCTATTTCAGCCTCTGTATTTTTTGTTCTTCCGTTGTACTCAATCTGACACCAGCTATTTCAGCCTCTGTATTTTTTGTTCTTCCGTTGTACTCAATCTGACACCAGCTATTTCAGCCTCTGTATTTTTTGTTCTTCCGTTGTACTCAATCTGACACCAGCTATTTCAGCCTCTGTATTTTTTGTTCTTCCGTTGTACTCAATCTGACACCAGCTATTTCAGCCTCTGTATTTTTGTTCTTCCGTTGTACTCAATCTGACACCAGCTATTTCAGCCTCTGTATTTTTTGTTCTTCCGTTGTACTCAATCTGACACCAGCTATTTCAGCCTCTGTATTTTTTGTTCTTCCGTTGTACTCAATCTGACACCAGCTATTTCAGCCTCTGTATTTTTTGTTCTTCCGTTGTACTCAATCTGACACCAGCTATTTCAGCCTCTGTATTTTTTGTTCTTCCGTTGTACTCAATCTGACACCAGCTATTTCAGCCTCTGTATTTTTTGTTCTTCGTTGTACTCAATCTGACACCAGCTATTCAGCCTCTGTATTTTTTGTTCTTCCGTTGTACTCAATCTGACACCAGCTATTTCAGCCTCTGTATTTTTTGTTCTTCCGTTGTACTCAATCTGACACCAGCTATTTCAGCCTCTGTATTTTTTGTTCTTCCGTTGTACTCAATCTGACACCAGCTATTTCAGCCTCTGTATTTTTTGTTCTTACGTTGTACTCAATCTGACACCAGCTATTTCAGCCTCTGTATTTTTTGTTCTTCCGTTGTACTCAATCTGACACCAGCTATTTCAGCCTCTGTATTTTTTGTTCTTCCGTTGTACTCAATCTGACACCAGCTATTTCAGCCTCTGTATTTTTTGTTCTTCCGTTGTACTCAATCTGACACCAGCTATTTCAGCCTCTGTATTTTTTGTTCTTCCGTTGTACTCAATCTGACACCAGCTATTTCAGCCTCTGTATTTTTTGTTCTTCCGTTGTACTCAATCTGACACCAGCTATTTCAGCCTCTGTATTTTTTGTTCTTCCGTTGTACTCAATCTGACACCAGCTATTTCAGCCTCTGTATTTTTTGTTCTTCCGTTGTACTCAATCTGACACCAGCTATTTCAGCCTCTGTATTTTTTGTTCTTCCGTTGTACTCAATCTGACACCAGCTATTTCAGCCTCTGTATTTTTTGTTCTTCCGTTGTACTCAATCTGACACCAGCTATTTCAGCCTCTGTATTTTTGTTCTTACGTTGTACTCAATCTGACACCAGCTATTTCAGCCTCTGTATTTTTTGTTCTTCCGTTGTACTCAATCTGACACCAGCTATTTCAGCCTCTGTATTTTTTGTTCTTACGTTGTACTCAATCTGACACCAGCTATTTCAGCCTCTGTATTTTTTGTTCTTCCGTTGTACTCAATCTGACACCAGCTATTTCAGCCTCTGTATTTTTGTTCTTCCGTTGTACTCAATCTGACACCAGCTATTTCAGCCTCTGTATTTTTTGTTCTTCCGTTGTACTCAATCTGACACCAGCTATTTCAGCCTCTGTATTTTTTGTTCTTCCGTTGTACTCAATCTGACACCAGCTATTTCAGCCTCTGTATTTTTTGTTCTTCCGTTGTACTCAATCTGACACCAGCTATTTCAGCCTCTGTATTTTTTGTTCTTCCGTTGTACTCAATCTGACACCAGCTATTTCAGCCTCTGTATTTTTTGTTCTTCCGTTGTACTCAATCTGACACCAGCTATTTCAGCCTCTGTATTTTTTGTTCTTCCGTTGTACTCAATCTGACACCAGCTATTTCAGCCTCTGTATTTTTTGTTCTTCCGTTGTACTCAATCTGACACCAGCTATTTCAGCCTCTGTATTTTTTGTTCTTCCGTTGTACTCAATCTGACACCAGCTATTTCAGCCTCTGTATTTTTTGTTCTTCCGTTGTACTCAATCTGACACCAGCTATTTCAGCCTCTGTATTTTTTGTTCTTCCGTTGTACTCAATCTGACACCAGCTATTTCAGCCTCTGTATTTTTTGTTCTTCCGTTGTACTCAATCTGACACCAGCTATTTCAGCCTCTGTATTTTTTGTTCTTCCGTTGTACTCAATCTGACACCAGCTATTTCAGCCTCTGTATTTTTTGTTCTTCCGTTGTACTCAATCTGACACCAGCTATTTCAGCCTCTGTATTTTTTGTTCTTCCGTTGTACTCAATCTGACACCAGCTATTTCAGCCTCTGTATTTTTTGTTCTTCCGTTGTACTCAATCTGACACCAGCTATTTCAGCCTCTGTATTTTTTGTTCTTCCGTTGTACTCAATCTGACACCAGCTATTTCAGCCTCTGTATTTTTTGTTCTTCCGTTGTACTCAATCTGACACCAGCTATTTCAGCCTCTGTATTTTTTGTTCTTACGTTGTACTCAATCTGACACCAGCTATTTCAGCCTCTGTATTTTTTGTTCTTCCGTTGTACTCAATCTGACACCAGCTATTTCAGCCTCTGTATTTTTTGTTCTTCCGTTGTACTCAATCTGACACCAGCTATTTCAGCCTCTGTATTTTTTGTTCTTCCGTTGTACTCAATCTGACACCAGCTATTTCAGCCTCTGTATTTTTTGTTCTTCCGTTGTACTCAATCTGACACCAGCTATTTCAGCCTCTGTATTTTTTGTTCTTCCGTTGTACTCAATCTGACACCAGCTATTTCAGCCTCTGTATTTTTTGTTCTTCCGTTGTACTCAATCTGACACCAGCTATTTCAGCCTCTGTATTTTTTGTTCTTCCGTTGTACTCAATCTGACACCAGCTATTTCAGCCTCTGTATTTTTTGTTCTTCCGTTGTACTCAATCTGACACCAGCTATTTCAGCCTCTGTATTTTTTGTTCTTCCGTTGTACTCAATCTGACACCAGCTATTTCAGCCTCTGTATTTTTTGTTCTTCCGTTGTACTCAATCTGACACCAGCTATTTCAGCCTCTGTATTTTTTGTTCTTCCGTTGTACTCAATCTGACACCAGCTATTTCAGCCTCTGTATTTTTTGTTCTTCCGTTGTACTCAATCTGACACCAGCTATTTCAGCCTCTGTATTTTTTGTTCTTCCGTTGTACTCAATCTGACACCAGCTATTTCAGCCTCTGTATTTTTTGTTATTCCGTTGTACTCAATCTGACACCAGCTATTTCAGCCTCTGTATTTTTTGTTCTTCCGTTGTACTCAATCTGACACCAGCTATTTCAGCCTCTGTATTTTTTGTTCTTCCGTTGTACTCAATCTGACACCAGCTATTTCAGCCTCTGTATTTTTTGTTCTTCCGTTGTACTCAATCTGACACCAGCTATTTCAGCCTCTGTATTTTTTGTTCTTCCGTTGTACTCAATCTGACACCAGCTATTTCAGCCTCTGTATTTTTTGTTCTTCCGTTGTACTCAATCTGACACCAGCTATTTCAGCCTCTGTATTTTTTGTTCTTACGTTGTACTCAATCTGACACCAGCTATTTCAGCCTCTGTATTTTTGTTCTTCCGTTGTACTCAATCTGACACCAGCTATTTCAGCCTCTGTATTTTTTGTTCTTCCGTTGTACTCAATCTGACACCAGCTATTTCAGCCTCTGTATTTTTTGTTCTTCCGTTGTACTCAATCTGACACCAGCTATTTCAGCCTCTGTATTTTTTGTTCTTCCGTTGTACTCAATCTGACACCAGCTATTTCAGCCTCTGTATTTTTTGTTCTTCCGTTGTACTCAATCTGACACCAGCTATTTCAGCCTCTGTATTTTTTGTTCTTCCGTTGTACTCAATCTGACACCAGCTATTTCAGCCTCTGTATTTTTGTTCTTCCGTTGTACTCAATCTGACACCAGCTATTTCAGCCTCTGTATTTTTTGTTCTTACGTTGTACTCAATCTGACACCAGCTATTTCAGCCTCTGTATTTTTTGTTCTTCCGTTGTACTCAATCTGACACCAGCTATTTCAGCCTCTGTATTTTTTGTTCTTCCGTTGTACTCAATCTGACACCAGCTATTTCAGCCTCTGTATTTTTTGTTCTTCCGTTGTACTCAATCTGACACCAGCTATTTCAGCCTCTGTATTTTTTGTTCTTCCGTTGTACTCAATCTGACACCAGCTATTTCAGCCTCTGTATTTTTTGTTCTTCCGTTGTACTCAATCTGACACCAGCTATTTCAGCCTCTGTATTTTTTGTTCTTCCGTTGTACTCAATCTGACACCAGCTATTTCAGCCTCTGTATTTTTTGTTCTTCCGTTGTACTCAATCTGACACCAGCTATTTCAGCCTCTGTATTTTTTGTTCTTACGTTGTACTCAATCTGACACCAGCTATTTCAGCCTCTGTATTTTTTGTTCTTCCGTTGTACTCAATCTGACACCAGCTATTTCAGCCTCTGTATTTTTTGTTCTTCCGTTGTACTCAATCTGACACCAGCTATTTCAGCCTCTGTATTTTTTGTTCTTCCGTTGTACTCAATCTGACACCAGCTATTTCAGCCTCTGTATTTTTTGTTCTTCCGTTGTACTCAATCTGACACCAGCTATTTCAGCCTCTGTATTTTTTGTTCTTCCGTTGTACTCAATCTGACACCAGCTATTTCAGCCTCTGTATTTTTTGTTCTTACGTTGTACTCAATCTGACACCAGCTATTTCAGCCTCTGAAAAGTTTTTTGATAGGTATTTTTGGGAGGGTTTCATGGTGATGTATATTAGGGTTGAATGATGATTTTGACCATAATTAGGGACGTTTCGAAATTGCAAATAGCCAAGGTCGTGCACAAGCACTGAGGCTGAGAACAATTGGTGTTCATTTAAGTGATAATGCCCAAAAAGCCGGTGTTTGGATGATATATTGGCGTGGGTGATGTTAGGCACGAGGGGAAGTCGACGGCCGGTGTTGTGCGGAAAATCTCCCCCAGAATGTTTTATTGATTCATTCATTCATGATATTTCATCCTTCCACAAGATATAGTCCCGACACAAATCTATGGTTGCTACCCAAGCTGGTTGGCCACTCGTTCTAACGGTTCGGTTGCAAGAGACGTGACCCAGTCATTCAGTCTCTGTGGACGCGACCCAGTCATTCAGTCTCTGTGGACGCGACCCAGTCATTCAGTCTCTGTGGACGCGACCCAGTCATTCAGTCTCTGTGGACACGACCCAGTCATTCAGTCTCTGTGGACGCGACACAGTCGTTCAGTCTCTGTGGACGCGACCCAGTCATTCAGTCTCTGTGGACGCGACCCAGTCATTCAGTCTCTGTGGATGCGACCCAGTCATTCAGTCTCTGTGGACGCGACCCAGTCATTCAGTCTTTTTGTTCTGTATCTGTGGACGTGACCCAGTCGTTCAGTCTCTGTGGATGCGACCCAGTCATTCAGTCTCTGTGGACGCGACCCAGTCATTCAGTCTCTGTGGACGCGACCCAGTCATTCAGTCTTTTTGTTCTGTATCTGTGGATGAGACCCAGTCGTTCAGTCTCTGTGGACGCGACCCAGTCATTCAGTCTCTGTGGACGCGACCCAGTCGTTCAGTCTTTTTGTTCTGTATCTGTGGACGTGACCCAGTCGTTCAGTCTTTGTGGACGCGACCCAGTCATTCAGTCTCTGTGGACCCAGTCATTCAGTCTTTTTGTTCTGTATCTGTGGACGTGACCCAGTCGTTCAGTCTCTGTGGACGCGACCCAGTCATTCAGTCTCTGTGGACGCGACCCAGTCATTCAGTCTCTGTGGACGCGACCCAGTCGTTCAGTCTTTTTGTTCTGTATCTGTGGACGTGACCCAGTCGTTCAGTCGATACGTGACCCAGTCATTCAGTCTCTGTGGACGCGACCCAGTCATTCAGTCTCTGTGGACGCGACCCAGTCATTCAGTCTCTGTGGACGCGACCCAGTCATTCAGTCTCTGTGGATGCGACACAGTCATTCAGTCTCTGTGGACACGACCCAGTCATTCAGTCTCTGTGGACGCGACCCAGTCGTTCAGTCTCTGTGGACGCGACCCAGTCATTCAGTCTCTGTGGACGCGACCCAGTCATTCAGTCTCTGTGGATGCGACCCAGTCATTCAGTCTCTGTGGACGCGACCCAGTCATTCAGTCTTTTTGTTCTGTATCTGTGGACGTGACCCAGTCGTTCAGTCGATACGTGACCCAGTCATTCAGTCTCTGTGGACGCGACCCAGTCATTCAGTCTCTGTGGACGCGACCCAGTCATTCAGTCTCTGTGGACGCGACCCAGTCATTCAGTCTCTGTGGATGCGACACAGTCATTCAGTCTCTGTGGACACGACCCAGTCATTCAGTCTCTGTGGACGCGACCCAGTCGTTCAGTCTCTGTGGACGCGACCCAGTCATTCAGTCTCTGTGGACGCGACCCAGTCATTCAGTCTCTGTGGATGCGACCCAGTCACTCAGTCTCTGTGGACGCGACCCAGTCATTCAGTCTTTTTGTTCTGTATCTGTGGACGTGACCCAGTCGTTCAGTCTCTGTGGATGCGACCCAGTCATTCAGTCTCTGTGGACGCGACCCAGTCATTCAGTCTCTGTGGACGCGACCCAGTCGTTCAGTCTTTTTGTTCTGTATCTGTGGATGAGACCCAGTCATTCAGTCTCTGTGGACGCGACCCAGTCATTCAGTCTTTTTGTTCTGTATCTGTGGATGAGACCCAGTCGTTCAGTCTCTGTGGACGCGACCCAGTCGTTCAGTCTTTTTGTTCTGTATCTGTGGACGTGACCCAGTCGTTCAGTCGATACGCGACCCAGTCGTTCAGTCTCTGTGGACGCGACCCAGTCGTTCAGTCTTTTTGTTCTGTATCTGTGGATGAGACCCAGTCGTTCAGTCTCTGTGGACGCGACCCAGTCGTTCAGTCTTTTTGTTCTGTATCTGTGGACGTGACCCAGTCGTTCAGTCGATACTCGACCCAGTCGTTCAGTCTCTGTGGACGCGACCCAGTCGTTCAGTCTTTTTGTTCTGTATCTGTGGACGTGACCCAGTCGTTCAGTCTTTGTGGACGCGACCCAGTCATTCAGTCTCTGTGGACCCAGTCATTCAGTCTTTTTGTTCTGTATCTGTGGACGTGACCCAGTCATTCAGTCTCTGTGGACGCGACCCAGTCATTCAGTCTCTGTGGACGCGACCCAGTCGTTCAGTCGATACGCGACCCAGTCGTTCAGTCTCTGTGGACGCGACCCAGTCGTTCAGTCTCTGTGGACCCGACCCAGTCGTTCAGTCTCTGTGGACACGACCCAGTCGTTCAGTCTCTGTGGACGCGACCCAGTCGTTCAGTCTTTTTGTTCTGTATCTGTGGATGCGACCCAGTCATTCGTTCTAAATGTTCCATTGCCGTACTGGCTGGCAACGTTCTTATTTATCCATTTGCTTTAAGGTGACCAGATTTCTGAAATGAAAACCAGGGGCATTTCCAGTTCAGCGGTCAATATATCATTAAAATATGTTGTTGTCTATTAAATATAATATCAATATATCATTAAAATATCCAAAGTTATTATCTACGAAAACAAAAAAGTGGGGACAATTCCCAGTTTCATGTATTGAGTCTAAAAGGAACATTGTGATAGACAGAGAAAACAACTATACTACAGAAACACTATAGACAAGACAGAACTGATCTGAACAGCCATTCAGTGGTCCTGGTAGTCTGGGTAGAACTGATCTGAACAGCCATTCAGTGGTCCTGGTAGTCTGGGTAGAACTGATCTGAACAGACATTCAGTGGTCCTGGTAGTCTAGGTAGAACTGATCTGAACAGCCATTCAGTGGTCCTGGTAGTCTGGGTATAACTGATCTGAACAGACATTCAGTGGTCCTGGTAGTCTGGGTAGAACTGATCTGAACAGACATTCAGTGGTCCTGGTAGTCTAGGTAGAACTGATCTGAACAGACATTCAGTGGTCCTGGTAGTCTGGGTAGAACTGATCTGAACAGCCATTCAGTGGTCCTGGTAGTCTGGGTAGAACTGATCTGAACAGCCATTCAGTGGTCCTGGTAGTCTGGGTATAACTGATCTGAACAGCCATTCAGTGGTCCTGGTAGTCTGGGTAGAACTGATCTGAACAGGCAATCTGTGGTCCTGGTAGTCTGGGTAGAACTGATCTGAACAGACATTCAGTGGTCCTGCTAGTCTGGGTAGAACTGATCTGAACAGACATTCAGTGGTCCTGGTAGTCTGGGTAGAACTGATCTGAACAGCCATTCTGTGGTCCTGGTAGTCTGGGTAGAACTGATCTGAACAGACATTCAGTGGTCCTGCTAGTCTGGGTAGAACTGATCTGAACAGCCATTCAGTGGTCCTGGTAGTCTGGGTAGAACTGATCTGAACAGCCATTCAGTGGTCCTGGTAGTCTGGGTAGAACTGATCTGAACAGCCATTCAGTGGTCCTGCTAGTCTGACTAGAACTGATCTGAACAGCCATTCAGTGGTCCTGGTAGTCTGGGTAGAACTGATCTGAACAGCCATTCAGTGGTCCTGGTAGTCTGGGTAGAACTGATCTGAACAGCCATTCAGTGGTCCTGGTAGTCTGACTAGAACTGATCTGAACAGCCATTCAGTGGTCCTGGTAGTCTGACTAGAACTGATCTGAACAGCCATTCAGTGGTCCTGGTAGTCTGACTAGAACTGATCTGAACAGCCATTCAGTGGTCCTGGTAGTCTGACTAGAACTGATCTGAACAGCCATTCAGTGGTCCTGGTAGTCTGACTAGAACTGATCTGAACAGCCATTCAGTGGTCCTGGTAGTCTGGGTAGAACTGATCAGATCAGCCATTCGGTGGTCCTGGTAGTCTGGGTAGAACTGATCTGAACAGCCATTCGGTGGTCCTGGTAGTCTGGGTAGAACTGATCTGAACAGCCATTCAGTGGTCCTGGTAGTCTGGGTAGAACTGATCTGAACAGCCATTCAGTGGTCCTGGTAGTCTGGGTAGAACTGATCTGAACAGCCATTCAGTGGTCCTGGTAGTCTGACTAGAACTGATCTGAACAGCCATTCAGTGGTCCTGGTAGTCTGGGTAGAACTGATCAGATCAGCCATTCGGTGGTCCTGGTAGTCTGGGTAGAACTGATCTGAACAGCCATTCGGTGGTCCTGGTAGTCTGGGTAGAACTGATCTGAACAGCCATTCAGTGGTCCTGGTAGTCTGGGTAGAACTGATCTGAACAGCCATTCAGTGGTCCTGGTAGTCTGGGTAGAACTGATCTGAACAGCCATTCAGTGGTCCTGGTAGTCTGGGTAGAACTGATCTGAACAGCCATTCAGTGGTCCTGGTAGTCTGGGTAGAACTGATCTGAACAGACATTCAGTGGTCCTGGTAGTCTGGGTATAACTGATCTGAACAGACATTCAGTGGTCCTGGTAGTCTGGGTATAACTGATCTGAACAGCCATTCAGTGGTCCTGGTAGTCTGGGTAGAACTGATCTGAACAGCCATTCAGTGGTCCTGGTAGTCTGGGTAGAACTGATCTGAACAGCCATTCAGTGGTCCTGGTAGTCTGGGTAGAACTGATCTGAACAGCCATTCAGTGGTCCTGGTAGTCTGGGTAGAACTGATCTGAACAACCATTCAGTGGTCCTGGTAGTCTAGGTAGAACTGATCTGAACAGACATTCAGTGGTCCTGCTAGACTGACTAGAACTGATCTGAACAGCCATTCAGTGGTCCTGGTAGTCTGGGTAGAACTGATCTGAACAGCCATTCAGTGGTCCTGGTAGTCTGGGTAGAACTGATCTGAACAGCCATTCAGTGGTCCTGGTAGTCTGACTAGAACTGATCTGAACAGCCATTCAGTGGTCCTGGTAGTCTGACTAGAACTGATCTGAACAGCCATTCAGTGGTCCTGGTAGTCTGACTAGAACTGATCTGAACAGCCATTCAGTGGTCCTGGTAGTCTGACTAGAACTGATCTGAACAGCCATTCAGTGGTCCTGGTAGTCTGACTAGAACTGATCTGAACAGCCATTCAGTGGTCCTGGTAGTCTGGGTAGAACTGATCAGATCAGCCATTCGGTGGTCCTGGTAGTCTGGGTAGAACTGATCTGAACAGCCATTCGGTGGTCCTGGTAGTCTGGGTAGAACTGATCTGAACAGCCATTCAGTGGTCCTGGTAGTCTGGGTAGAACTGATCTGAACAGCCATTCAGTGGTCCTGGTAGTCTGGGTAGAACTGATCTGAACAGCCATTCAGTGGTCCTGGTAGTCTGGGTAGAACTGATCTGAACAACCATTCAGTGGTCCTGGTAGTCTAGGTAGAACTGATCTGAACAGACATTCAGTGGTCCTGGTAGTCTGGGTAGAACTGATCTGAACAGCCATTCAGTGGTCCTGGTAGTCTGGGTAGAACTGATCTGAACAGCCATTCAGTGGTCCTGGTAGTCTGGGTAGAACTGATCTGAACAGACATTCAGTGGTCCTGGTAGTCTGGGTATAACTGATCTGAACAGACATTCAGTGGTCCTGGTAGTCTAGGTAGAACTGATCTGAACAGACATTCAGTGGTCCTGGTAGTCTGGGTATAACTGATCTGAACAGACATTCAGTGGTCCTGGTAGTCTGGGTAGAACTGATCTGAACAGACATTCAGTGGTCCTGGGAGTCTGGGTAGAACTGATCTGAACAGCGATTCAGTGGTCCTGGTAGTCTGGGTAGAACTGATCTGAACAGACATTCAGTGGTCTGGTAGTCTGGGTAGAACTGATCTGAACAGCCATTCAGTGGTCCTAGTAGTCTGGGTAGAACTGATCTGAACAGCCATTCAGTGGTCCTGCTAGTCTGGGTAGAACTGATCTGAACAGCCAATCAGTGGTCCTGGTAGTCTGAGTAGAACTGATCTGAACAGCCATTCAGTGGTCCTGGTAGTCTGACTAGAACTGATCTGAACAGCCATTCTGTGGTCCTGGTAGTCTGGGTAGAACTGATCTGAACAGCCATTCAGTGGTCCTGGTAGTCTGGGTAGAACTGATCTGAACAGCCATTCAGTGGTCCTGGTAGTCTGGGTATAACTGATCTGAACAGACATTCAGTGGTCCTGGTAGTCTAGGTAGAACTGATCTGAACAGACATTCAGTGGTCCTGGTAGTCTGGGTAGAACTGATCTGAACAGCCATTCAGTGGTCCTGGTAGTCTGGGTAGAACTGATCTGAACAGCCATTCAGTGGTCCTGGTAGTCTGGGTATAACTGATCTGAACAGACATTCAGTGGTCCTGGTAGTCTGGGTAGAACTGATCTGAACAGCCATTCAGTGGTCCTGGTAGTCTGGGTAGAACTGATCTGAACAGCCATTCAGTGGTCCTGGTAGTCTGGGTAGAACTGATCTGAACAGACATTCAGTGGTCCTGGTAGTCTGGGTAGAACTGATCTGAACAGCGATTCAGTGGTCCTGGTAGTCTGGGTAGAACTGATCTGAACAGACATTCAGTGGTCCTGCTAGTCTGGGTAGAACTGATCTGAACAGCCAATCAGTGGTCCTGGTAGTCTGAGTAGAACTGATCTGAACAGCCATTCAGTGGTCCTGGTAGTCTGGGTAGAACTGATCTGAACAGACATTCAGTGGTCCTGGTAGTCTAGGTAGAACTGATCTGAACAGCCATTCAGTGGTCCTGGTAGTCTGGGTAGAACTGATCTGAACAGACATTCAGTGGTCCTGGTAGTCTGGGTAGAACTGATCTGAACAGACATTCAGTGGTCCTGGTAGTCTAGGTAGAACTGATCTGAACAGCCATTCAGTGGTCCTGGTAGTCTGGGTAGAACTGATCTGAACAGCCATTCAGTGGTCCTGGTAGTCTGGGTAGAACTGATCTGAACAGCCATTCAGTGGTCCTGGTAGTCTGGGTAGAACTGATCTGAACAGCCATTCAGTGGTCCTGGTAGTCTGGGTATAACTGATCTGAACAGACATTCAGTGGTCCTGGTAGTCTGGGTAGAACTGATCTGAACAGCCATTCAGTGGTCCTGGTAGTCTGGGTAGAACTGATCTGAACAGCCATTCAGTGGTCCTGGTAGTCTGGGTAGAACTGATCTGAACAGACATTCAGTGGTCCTGGTAGTCTGGGTAGAACTGATCTGAACAGCGATTCAGTGGTCCTGGTAGTCTGGGTAGAACTGATCTGAACAGACATTCAGTGGTCCTGCTAGTCTGGGTAGAACTGATCTGAACAGCCAATCAGTGGTCCTGGTAGTCTGAGTAGAACTGATCTGAACAGCCATTCAGTGGTCCTGGTAGTCTGGGTAGAACTGATCTGAACAGACATTCAGTGGTCCTGGTAGTCTAGGTAGAACTGATCTGAACAGCCATTCAGTGGTCCTGGTAGTCTGGGTAGAACTGATCTGAACAGACATTCAGTGGTCCTGGTAGTCTGGGTAGAACTGATCTGAACAGACATTCAGTGGTCCTGGTAGTCTAGGTAGAACTGATCTGAACAGCCATTCAGTGGTCCTGGTAGTCTGGGTAGAACTGATCTGAACAGCCATTCAGTGGTCCTGGTAGTCTGGGTATAACTGATCTGAACAGCCATTCAGTGGTCCTGGTAGTCTGGGTATAACTGATCTGAACAGCCATTCAGTGGTCCTGGTAGTCTGGGTAGAACTGATCTGAACAGCCAATCAGTGGTCCTGGTAGTCTGGGTAGAACTGATCTGAACAGCCATTCAGTAGAATAGGAGCAGAATAGAGCATAAGCAACATTTAAAAAAAACAAGAGACAATAGTCTATGTGAAATACTTATCATAAATAAGATGATGAGATTGGTAACTACATAATATACTTATATCAAACTAATCTGTATATTTCTCAGAAGAAAATATTTTATTCAGGTTTGCAAGCACACGACAACAGATGCTAATCTAGCCAGGTTAGATTGTGTGGGATGTCGTTCTCTTTGAAGTGGGTAACCACCGTGCTCCATCTCTGACTAAACAATGTCTCAGATGTTTTCCATTCTTCAAGCGATCCCCCCTTTAGGAACTCTGGCAGGCCAGTAACCTCGTCACACAATGCATCCTCATTGATGGTCACATTGGGGGCATTGTTTCCTGCAGTGTGGCTGCTGCCTTCTCGATCTCTTCACGCTGAGGTTGCCTTTTTAAACAGGAGACAATGTAAATATTTTAGATTATCTGTGTGCTTTCCCCAATGCCTGCAAATAGTTCACAGCCGTAGTGAAGAATGATTGGGATGTTTTGAGAAAGCTCTCTTTAGACATGTCTCCATTGTCCTCTAGTTCTCTCAGAAGTCCTTTGACCAAAAAAACGGAATGAAGTTGTCGTCACGTCTTACAGTCAATTTTACCTCAACGTTTCTCAACGTTTCTCAGAATTGCAGCGGACTCCATAGCACAGTGGTCCTGACCTCCGAGCATCTTGATCGTGTCACTGAATACGGTCAAGTTTCCAGGGATAAAGTCCAGCCAAAGTTCAGTCAGTGGATTTTCGAACATTGTTTGCAGGACAACAGGGCATTTGTCTTTAGAAAGAAAAAAGGATTTCAATGGCACATTTTCAGCACTCTTTCTAGAGCAGGGAGCAGGGACAGCCAGCAAACATTGCTGTGTCCTTAAATGTTATGGTACTCCTGGCCAACAAACTCACAAAAGCTCTTCAGTCTTTCTACTCTGACGGTGAAAATAGCAGGTACTCAACATCAAGGGGAATCATATCCAAAGCTGTTCTGGCCATGTTATGAATGATGTGGGCAGGACAACCTAAACCAATCACCTCCCACTGTTATGAATGATGTGGTCAGGACAACCTCAGCCAATCACCTCCCGTGTTATGAATGATGTGGGCAGGACAACCTCAGCCAATCACCTCCCACTGTTATGAATGATGTGGGCAGGACAACCTCAGCCAATCACCTCCCACTGTTATGAATGATGTGGGCAGGACAACCTCAGCCAATCACCTCCCACTGTTATGAATGATGTGGGCAGGACAACCTCAGCCAATCACCTCCCACTGTTATGAATGATGTGGGCAGGACAACCTCAGCCAATCACCTCCCGCTGTTATGAATGATGTGGGCAGGACAACCTCAGCCAATCACCTCCCACTGTTATGAATGATGTGGGCAGGACAACCTCAGCCAATCACCTCCCACTGCAGAGCATTTTTTACTTTGGTTTGGACATTGACCCTCCCCAGCCTATTCAGTCCTCCAAAGTTGGTATTTGTGTTGTTGGCAGAGAATGACACGACTTTGTTTTGGAGGTTACATTTTTGGATGACCACCAGGACCTCAGATGCAATCTCCTCTGCTGTTTCTCCTTTCAATTCAACAATAAAAAAATCAAGGCGTTTTGTTTCCACAGATGTGTTGCCATCATATATCTGGCAATATCTGACTACTATTGGCAACAGCTTTACATGTCCATGATTGGACACATCAATGGACAGGGACACAAATTCAACCTGGACTAGGTCCTGTGTTACCAAAGTAGTTACCCGTGGTGCTAACACGCTACTCACTATGGCTTTACATTGTGTCCTAGCACGTGGTGCTAACACGCTACTCACTATGGCTTCACATTGTGTCCTAGCACGTGGTGCTAACACGCTACTCACTATGGCTTCACAGTGTGTCCTAGCACGTGGTGCTAACACGCTACTCACTATGGCTTCACATTGTGTCCTATCACGTGGTGCTAACACGCTACTCACTATGGCTTCACATTGTGTCCTAGCACGTGGTGCTAACACATTACGTGGTGCTAACACGTTTGTCCTACTGGGTTTGCCTGCCAAATAAGTTATGGTATAGTCACAGACATGATTCAAACAGTTTTAGAAACTTCAGGGTGGTTTCTATCCAATACTAATAATAATATGCATATATTAGCATCTGGGACTGAGTAGGAGGCTGTTTACTCTGGCCATGCTTTTCATCCAAACGTGAAAATGCTGCCCCCTATCCTAGAGAAGTTTTAAGCTGTTTTCTAGTGACATTTATTTGGACACGTCAATAACAATGAGCTAATGATGCGCGATTTCCACCTGGAGCAGAAAATGTCCTCTCTCGCCAGGACACTGTTGTTCAGAGGAGCTAACCAACAACACAGCTAACACAATCACTTCAAACTGAAGCTTGAAAGAAACTAACATTTCAACTTTTTCAGTTTACTTTTATTTATATATCCATAAACATGCTGATTTATGATTTAGACTGGATGAGAAACACTGTCTGTCTGTCTAGTCCCGACTCCGACATGTTCATTACTACGGGACAGCCGGAGATTGCTGATTTATGATTTAGACTGGATGAGAAACACTGTCTGTCTGTCTAGTCCCGACTCCGACATGTTCATTACTACGGGACAGCCGGAGATTGCTGATTTATGATTTAGACTGGATGAGAAACACTGTCTGTCTGTCTAGTCCCGACTACGACATGTTCATTACTACGGGACAGCCGGAGATTGCTGATTTATGATTTAGACTGGATGAGAAACACTGTCTGTCTGTCTAGTCCCGACTCCGACATGTTCATTACTACGGGACAGCCGGAGATTGCTGATTTATGATTTAGACTGGATGAGAAACACTGTCTGTCTGTCTAGTCCCGACTCCGACATGTTCATTACTACGGGACAGCCGGAGATTGCTGATTTATGATTTAGACTGGATGAGAAACACTGTCTGTCTGTCTAGTCCCGACTACGACATGTTCATTACTACGGGACAGCCGGAGATTGCTGATTTATGATTTAGACTGGATGAGAAACACTGTCTGTCTGTCTAGTCCCGACTCCGACATGTTCATTACTACGGGACAGCCGGAGATTGCTGATTTATGATTTAGACTGGATGAGAAACACTGTCTGTCTGTCTGTATGTCTCGTCCCGACTACGACATGTTCATTACTACGGGACAGCCGGAGATTGCTGATTTATGATTTAGACTGGATGAGAAACACTGTCTGTCTGTCTGTCTGTCTCGTCCCGACTACGACATGTTCATTACTACGGGACAGCCGGAGATTGCTGATTTATGATTTAGACTGGATGAGAAACACTGCCTGTCTGTCTGTCTGTCTCGTCCCGACTACGACATGTTCATTACTACGGGACAGCCGGAGATTGCTGATTTATGATTTAGACTGGATGAGAAACACTGTCTGTCTGTCTGTCTGTCTCGTCCCGACTACGACATGTTCATTACTACGGGACAGCCGGAGATTGCTGATTTATGATTTAGACTGGATGAGAAACACTGCCTGTCTGTCTGTCTGTCTCGTCCCGACTACGACATGTTCATTACTACGGGACAGCCGGAGATTGCTGATTTATGATTTAGACTGGATGAGAAACACTGTCTGTCTGTCTAGTCCCGACTACGACATGTTCATTACTACGGGACAGCCGGAGATTGCTGATTTATGATTTAGACTGGATGAGAAACACTGTCTGTCTGTCTAGTCCCGACTACGACATGTTCATTACTACGGGACAGCCGGAGATTGCTGATTTATGATTTAGACTGGATGAGAAACACTGTCTGTCTGTCTGTCTGTCTCGTCCCGACTCCGACATGTTCATTACTACGGGACAGCCGGAGATTGCTGATTTATGATTTAGACTGGATGAGAAACACTGTCTGTCTGTCTGTCTGTCTAGTCCCGACTCCGACATGTTCATTACTACGGGACAGCCGGAGATTGCTGATTTATGATTTAGACTGGATGAGAAACACTGCCTGTCTGTCTGTCTGTCTAGTCCCGACTCCGACATGTTCATTACTACGGGACAGCCGGAGATTGCTGATTTATGATTTAGACTGGATGAGAAACACTGCCTGTCTGTCTGTCTGTCTCGTCCCGACTCCGACATGTTCATTACTACGGGACAGCCGGAGATTGCTGATTTATGATTTAGACTGGATGAGAAACACTGTCTGTCTGTCTGTCTGTCTCGTCCCGACTACGACATGTTCATTACTACGGGACAGCCGGAGATTGCTGATTTATGATTTAGACTGGATGAGAAACACTGTCTGTCTGTCTCGTCCCGACTACGACATGTTCATTACTACGGGACAGCCGGAGATTGAATTTGAATTTGAATATTGAATCAATATTGCAAATGTCAGAACGAAAGACAAGGTTTTATATAAATCTCTGCTGTTGAAAACTAATTGTTTGTCTAAAAGGGATGTGGTATAATGTCTAGATGCTTTTTATAGTGGAAATCAAGTTGTATAAATTGCCTGGCTGGGCTGATGAGATAGTGGATAGGGCTGATGAGACAGTGGATTGGGCTGATGAGATAGTGGATAGGGCTGATGAGACAGTGGATTGGGCTGATGAGACAGTGGATAGGGCTGATGAGACAGTGGATTGGGCTGATGAGACAGTGGATTGGGCTGATGAGACAGTGGATTGGGCTGATGAGACAGTGGATAGGGCTGATGAGACAGTGGATTGGGCTGATGAGACAGTGGATAGGGCTGATGAGACAGTGGATTGGGCTGATGAGACAGTGGATTGGGCTGATGAGACAGTGGATTGGGCTGATGAGACAGTGGATTGGGCAGTCAGATGGAACAGAGTAAAAAGGCATTTTAACATCATTTAAATGTTGGTGGTAACTCTTGGAATAGACGCCGGCTGGAATGCGGTTTTAACCAATCAGCATTCAGGATTAGAACCACCCGTTGTATAACAATGGTTATCTCCTACCAGTGTGAGTATGACGCTCGTAGGACTGTTTGATGAATCCCACATCTTCTATGTGTACAAACATTCTAGATTCCGTTTGTAAGTACTATTTTATATAGGCCCCAGACAATCTCTGGTCTGGATGGTAATTACTGTCTCAGACCAAGGCAGTCACTATCGATTTCCCCGCACTTTATATCCTGGCTCTGGGAAATTAATGTTGACATACACTGTACCTCATTAGTTATTCATCTGGCAGATGAGGAGCTCGAACAAGGGTAGTGGTTAGAGTGTAGAGGCGGCAGGATAGCCTAGTGGTTAGAGTGTAGAGGCGGCAGGGTAGCCTAGTGGTTAGAGTGTAGAGGAGGCAGGGTAGCCTAGTGGTTAGAGTGTAGAGGTGGCAGGGTAGCCTAGTGGTTAGAGTGTAGAGGTGGCAGGGTAGCCTAGTGGTTAGAGTGTAGAGGAGGCAGGGTAGCCTAGTGGTTAGAGTGTAGAGGAGGCAGGGTAGCCTAGTGGTTAGAGTGTAGAGGTGGCAGGGTAGCCTAGTGGTTAGAGTGTAGAGGCGGCAGGGTAGCCTAGTGGTTAGAGTGTAGAGGCGGCAGGGTAGCCTAGTGGTTAGAGTGTAGAGGAGGCAGGGTAGCCTAGTGGTTAGAGTGTAGAGGCGGCAGGGTAGTCTAGTGGTTAGAGTGTAGAGGCGGCAGGGTAGCCTAGTGGTTAGAGTGTAGAGGAGGCAGGGTAGCCTAGTGGTTAGAGTGTAGAGGCGGCAGGGTAGCCTAGTGGTTAGAGTGTAGAGGCGGCAGGATAGCCTAGTGGTTAGAGTGTAGAGGCGGCAGGGTAGCCTAGTGGTTAGAGTGTAGAGGCGGCAGGGTAGCCTAGTGGTTAGAGTGTAGAGGCGGCAGGGTAGCCTAGTGGTTAGAGTGTAGAGGCGGCAGGGTAGCCTAGTGGTTAGAGTGTAGAGGAGGCAGGGTAGCCTAGTGGTTAGAGTGTAGAGGCGGCAGGGTAGCCTAGTGGTTAGAGTGTAGAGGTGGCAGGGTAGCCTAGTGGTTAGAGTGTAGAGGTGGCAGGGTAGCCTAGTGGTTAGAGTGTAGAGGTGGCAGGGTAGCCTAGTGGTTAGAGTGTAGAGGCGGCAGGGTAGCCTAGTGGTTAGAGTGTAGAGGCGGCAGGGTAGCCTAGTGGTTAGAGTGTAGAGGCGGCAGGGTAGCCTAGTGGTTAGAGTGTAGAGGCGGCAGGGTAGCCTAGTGGTTAGAGTGTAGAGGCGGCAGGGTAGCCTAGTGGTTAGAGTGTAGAGGCGGCAGGGTAGTCTAGTGGTTAGAGTGTAGAGGCGGCAGGGTAGCCTAGTGGTTAGAGTGTAGAGGCGGCAGGGTAGCCTAGTGGTTAGAGTGTAGAGGCGGCAGGGTAGCCTAGTGGTTAGAGTGGAGAGGCGGCAGGGTAGCCTAGTGGTTAGAGTGTAGAGGCGGCAGGGTAGCCTAGTGGTTAGAGTGTAGAGGTGGCAGGGTAGCCTAGTGGTTAGAGTGTAGAGGTGGCAGGGTAGCCTAGTGGTTAGAGTGTAGAGGCGGCAGGGTAGCCTAGTGGTTAGAGTGTAGAGGCGGCAGGGTAGCCTAGTGGTTAGAGTGTAGAGGCGGCAGGGTAGCCTAGTGGTTAGAGTGTAGAGGCGGCAGGATAGCCTAGTGGTTAGAGTGTAGAGGCGGCAGGGTAGCCTAGTGGTTAGAGTGTAGAGGCGGCAGGGTAGCCTAGTGGTTAGAGTGTAGAGGCGGCAGGGTAGCCTAGTGGTTAGAGTGTAGAGGAGGCAGGGTAGCCTAGTGGTTAGAGTGTAGAGGCGGCAGGGTAGCCTAGTGGTTAGAGTGTAGAGGTGGCAGGGTAGCCTAGTGGTTAGAGTGTAGAGGTGGCAGGGTAGCCTAGTGGTTAGAGTGTAGAGGTGGCAGGGTAGCCTAGTGGTTAGAGTGTAGAGGCGGCAGGGTAGCCTAGTGGTTAGAGTGTAGAGGCGGCAGGGTAGCCTAGTGGTTAGAGTGTAGAGGCGGCAGGGTAGCCTAGTGGTTAGAGTGTAGAGGCGGCAGGGTAGCCTAGTGGTTAGAGTGTAGAGGCGGCAGGGTAGCCTAGTGGTTAGAGTGTAGAGGCGGCAGGGTAGTCTAGTGGTTAGAGTGTAGAGGCGGCAGGGTAGCCTAGTGGTTAGAGTGTAGAGGCGGCAGGGTAGCCTAGTGGTTAGAGTGTAGAGGCGGCAGGGTAGCCTAGTGGTTAGAGTGGAGAGGCGGCAGGGTAGCCTAGTGGTTAGAGTGTAGAGGCGGCAGGGTAGCCTAGTGGTTAGAGTGTAGAGGCTGCAGGGTAGCCTAGTGGTTAGAGTGTAGAGGCGGCAGGGTAGCCTAGTGGTTAGAGTGTAGAGGTGGCAGGGTAGCCTAGTGGTTAGAGTGTAGAGGTGGCAGGGTAGCCTAGTGGTTAGAGTGTAGAGGCGGCAGGGTAGCCTAGTGGTTAGAGTGTAGAGGCGGCAGGGTAGCCTAGTGGTTAGAGTGTAGAGGCGGCAGGGTAGCCTAGTGGTTAGAGTGTAGAGGAGGCAGGGTAGCCTAGTGGTTAGAGTGTAGAGGCGGCAGGGTAGCCTAGTGGTTAGAGTGTAGAGGTGGCAGGGTAGCCTAGTGGTTAGAGTGTAGAGGCGGCAGGGTAGCCTAGTGGTTAGAGTGTAGAGGCGGCAGGGTAGCCTAGTGGTTAGAGTGTAGAGGCGGCAGGGTAGCCTAGTGGTTAGAGTGTAGAGGCGGCAGGGTAGCCTAGTGGTTAGAGTGTAGAGGCGGCAGGGTAGCCTAGTGGTTAGAGTGTAGAGGCGGCAGGGTAGTCTAGTGGTTAGAGTGTAGAGGCGGCAGGGTAGCCTAGTGGTTAGAGTGTAGAGGCGGCAGGGTAGCCTAGTGGTTAGAGTGTAGAGGCGGCAGGGTAGCCTAGTGGTTAGAGTGGAGAGGCGGCAGGGTAGCCTAGTGGTTAGAGTGTAGAGGCGGCAGGGTAGCCTAGTGGTTAGAGTGTAGAGGCTGCAGGGTAGCCTAGTGGTTAGAGTGTAGAGGTGGCAGGGTAGCCTAGTGGTTAGAGTGTAGAGGTGGCAGGGTAGCCTAGTGGTTAGAGTGTAGAGGTGGCAGGGTAGCCTAGTGGTTAGAGTGTAGAGGCGGCAGGGTAGCCTAGTGGTTAGAGTGTAGAGGCGGCAGGGTAGCCTAGTGGTTAGAGTGTAGAGGCGGCAGGGTAGCCTAGTGGTTAGAGTGTAGAGGAGGCAGGGTAGCCTAGTGGTTAGAGTGTAGAGGCGGCAGGGTAGCCTAGTGGTTAGAACGTTGGACTATTAACTGGAAGGTTGCAAGTTCAAACCCCCGAGCTGACAAGGTACAATTCTGTCATTCTGCCCCTGAACAGGCAGTTAACCCTACTATTCCTAGGCCGTCATTGAAAATAAGAATTTGTTCTTAACTGACTTGCCTAGTCAAATAAAGGTTAAAATATATATATGTATCTGATTCATGTTGCCTCTATCTGTAATGAGGGCAGAGGCCTTTTAACCTTGGTGCTCAGTTGGTATGTAGCTTGCAACGCCAGGATAAAGGTTTTGATTCTCGCTGGGGCCCGTGAGTTAAACAATAAATAGTTTGAACACACCTACTCATTTGTCTTTATTTTTTCTATTTTCTACATTGTAAAATAATAGTGATAACATCAAAACTATGAAATAACACATATGGAATCATGTCATAACCAATAAAGTATATATTTCGGATTCTTCAAAGTATCCACCCTTTGTCTTGATGACAGCTTTGCACACTCTTGGCATTCTCTCAACCAGCTTCATGAGGTAGTCATCTGGAATGTATTTCAATTAACATGTGTGCCTTGTTAAAAGTACATTTGTAGAATTTCTTTCTTTCTTAATGCATTTGAGACAATCAGTTGTGTTGCGACAAGGTATAATTGAAATAATCTGTCTGTAAATAATTGTTGGAAAAATGACTTGTGTCATGCACAAAGTAGATGTCCTCACCGACTTGCCAAAACTATAGTTTGTTAACAAGACATTTGCGGAGTGGTTGAAAAACAAGTTTTAATGACTCCAACCTGAGTGTATGTTAACTTCTGACTTCAACTGTATATATATATATATATATTTCTTTTTTTTGCATTTTCCAATTAAGAACGTTCAAAACAAAATGATAAGATAATAGGCAACATTATAACAAAGTGACCTTTAAAAGACAACAGGCAAGAATGTAAATTCAATACAACAACAGCAAAAATATTTAACAAAAAAACATTTTTTTTAAATACTGAGACATTGGATTATGTGGTCACCTGCCGTAGGCTACATATTATACATTAAGTGTGAAACATGAGGATTATACAGAGATGCAATCAATGTGATGTGAGGGGAGACTCTCCATGTCAATGTGATGTAAGGGGAGATTCTCCATATCAATGTGACGTGAGGGGAGACTCTCCATGTCAATGTGAGGGGAGATTCTCCATATCAATGTGAGGGGAGATTATCCATATCAATGTGAGGGGAGATTATCCATATCAATGTGAGGGGAGATTCTCCATATCAAAGTGAAGGGAGATTCTCCATATCAATGTGAGGGGAGATTCTCCATGTCAATGTGAGGGGAGATTCTCTATATCAATGTGATGTGAGGGGAGATTCTCCATATCAATGTGATGTGAGGGGAGATTCTCCATGTCAATGTGATGTGAGGGGAGATTCTCCATATCAATGTGAGGGGAGATTCTCCATATCAATGTGAGGGGAGATTCTCCATATCAATGTGAGGAGAGATTCTCCATATCAATGTGGGGGGAGATTCTCCATATCAATGTGATGTGAGGGGAGATTCTCCATATCAATGTGAGGGGAGATTTTCCGTATCAATGTGAGGGGAGATTATCCATATCAATGTGAGGGGAGATTCTCCATATCAATGTGAGGGGAGATTCTCCATATCAAAGTGAAGGGAGATTCTCCATATCAATGTGAGGGGAGATTCTCCATGTCAATGTGAGGGGAGATTCTCTATATCAATGTGATGTGAGGGGAGATTCTCCATATCAATGTGATGTGAGGGGAGATTCTCCATGTCAATGTGATGTGAGGGGAGATTCTCCATATCAATGTGACGTGAGGGGAGACTCTCCATGTCAATGTGAGGGGAGATTCTCCATATCAATGTGAGGGGAGATTCTCCATATCAATGTGATGTGAGGGGAGATTCTCCATATCAATGTGAGGGGAGATTCTCCATATCAATGTGAGGGGAGATTCTCCATATCAATGTGAGGAGAGATTCTCCATATCAATGTGGGGGGAGATTCTCCATATCAATGTGATGTGAGGGGAGATTCTCCATATCAATGTGAGGGGAGATTTTCCGTATCAATGTGAGGGGAGATTCTCCATATCAATGTGAGGGGAGATTCTCCATATCAATGTGAGGGGAGATTCTCCATATCAATGTGAGGGAAGATTCTCCATATCAATGTGAGGGGAGATTCTCCATATCAATGTGAGGGGAGATTCTCCATATCAATGTGAGGGGAGATTCTCCATATCAATGTGATGTGAGGGGAGATTCTCCATATCAATGTGAGGGGAGATTTTCCGTATCAATGTGAGGGGAGATTCTCCATATCAATGGTATGTGAGGGGAGATTCTCCATATCAATGTGATGTGAGGGGAGATTCTCCATATCAATGTGAGGGGAGATTCTCCATATCAATTTGATGTAAGGGGAGATTCTCCATATCAATGTGATGTAAGGGGAGATTCTCCATATCAATGTGAGGGGAGATTCTCCATATCAATGTGAGGGGAGATTCCCCATATCAATGTGAGGGGAGATTCCCCATATATTTGTGAGGGGAGATTCTCCATATCAATGTGAGGGGAGATTCTCCATATCAATGTGAGGGGAGATTCTCCATATCAATGTGAGGGGAGATTCTCCATATCAATGTGAGGGGAGATTCTCCATATCAATGTGATGTGAGGGGAGATTCTCCATATCAATGTGAGGGGAGATTTTCCGTATCAATGTGAGGGGAGATTCTCCATATCAATGGTATGTGAGGGGAGATTCTCCATATCAATGTGATGTGAGGGGAGATTCTCCATATCAATGTGATGTGAGGGGAGATTCTCCATATCAATGTGAGGGGAGATTCTCCATATCAATGTGATGTAAGGGGAGATTCTCCATATCAATGTGATGTAAGGGGAGATTCTCCATATCAATGTGAGGGGAGATTCTCCATATCAATGTGAGGGGAGATTCCCCATATCAATGTGAGGGGAGATTCTCCATATCAATGTGAGGGGAGATTCTCCATATCAATGTGAGGGGAGATTCTCCATATCAATGTGAGGGGAGATTCTCCATAACAATGTGATGTGAGGGGAGATTCTCCATATCAATGTGAGGGGAGATTCTCCGTATCAATGTGAGGGGAGATTCTCCATATCAATGGTATGTGAGGGGAGATTCTCCATATCAATGTGATGTGAGGGGAGATTCTCCATATCAATGTGAGGGGAGATTCTCCATATCAATGTGATGTAAGGGGAGATTCTCCATATCAATGTGATGTAAGGGGAGATTCTCCATATCAATGTGAGGGGAGATTCTCCATATCAATGTGAGGGGAGATTCCCCATATCAATGTGAGGGGAGATTCTCCATATCAATGTGAGGGGAGATTCTCCATATCAATGTGAGGGGAGATTCTCCATATCAATGTGAGGGGAGATTCTCCATATCAATGTGAGGGGAGATTCTCCATATCAATGTGAGGGGAGATTCTCCATATCAATGTGAGGGGAGATTCTCCATATCAATGTGAGGGGAGATTCTCCGTATCAATGTGAGGGGAGATTCTCCATATCAATGTGAGGGGAGATTCTCCGTATCAATGTGAGGGTAGATTCTCCATATCAATGGTATGTGAGGGGAGATTCTCCGTATCAATGTGAGGGTAGATTCTCCATATCAATGTGATGTGAGGGGAGATTCTCCATATCAATGTGAGGGGAGATTCTCCATATCAATGTGAGGGGAGATTCTCCATATCAATGTGAGGGGAGATTCTCCATATCAATGTGAGGAGAGATTCTCCATATCAATGTGGGGGGAGATTCTCCATATCAATGTGGGGGGAGATTCTCCATATCAATGTGATGTGAGGGGAGATTCTCCATATCAATGTGAGGGGAGATTTTCCGTATCAATGTGAGGGGAGATTCTCCATATCAATGTGAGGGGAGATTCTCCATATCAATGTGAGGGGAGATTCTCCATATCAATGTGATGTGAGGGGAGATTCTCCATATCAATGTGAGGGGAGATTTTCCGTATCAATGTGAGGGGAGATTCTCCATATCAATGGTATGTGAGGGGAGATTCTCCATATCAATGTGATGTGAGGGGAGGGGAGATTCTCCATATCAATGTGAGGGGAGATTCTCCATATCAATGTGATGTAAGGGGAGATTCTCCATATCAATGTGATGTAAGGGGAGATTCTCCATATCAATGTGAGGGGAGATTCTCCATATCAATGTGAGGGGAGATTCCCCATATCAATGTGAGGGGAGATTCTCCATATCAATGTGAGGGGAGATTCTCCATATCAATGTGAGGGGAGATTCTCCATATCAATGTGATGTGAGGGGAGATTCTCCATATCAATGTGAGGGGAGATTTTCCGTATCAATGTGAGGGGAGATTCTCCATATCAATGGTATGTGAGGGGAGATTCTCCATATCAATGTGATGTGAGGGGAGATTCTCCATATCAATGTGAGGGGAGATTCTCCATATCAATGTGATGTAAGGGGAGATTCTCCATATCAATGTGATGTAAGGGGAGATTCTCCATATCAATGTGAGGGGAGATTCTCCATATCAATGTGAGGGGAGATTCCCCATATCAATGTGAGGGGAGATTCCCCATATATTTGTGAGGGGAGATTCTCCATATCAATGTGAGGGGAGATTCTCCATATCAATGTGAGGGGAGATTCTCCATATCAATGTGAGGGGAGATTCTCCATATCAATGTGATGTGAGGGGAGATTCTCCATATCAATGTGAGGGGAGATTTTCCGTATCAATGTGAGGGGAGATTCTCCATATCAATGGTATGTGAGGGGAGATTCTCCATATCAATGTGATGTGAGGGGAGATTCTCCATATCAATGTGAGGGGAGATTCTCCATATCAATGTGATGTAAGGGGAGATTCTCCATATCAATGTGATGTAAGGGGAGATTCTCCATATCAATGTGAGGGGAGATTCTCCATATCAATGTGAGGGGAGATTCCCCATATCAATGTGAGGGGAGATTCTCCATATCAATGTGAGGGGAGATTCTCCATATCAATGTGAGGGGAGATTCTCCATATCAATGTGAGGGGAGATTCTCCATATCAATGTGAGGGGAGATTCTCCATATCAATGTGATGTGAGGGGAGATTCTCCATATCAATGTGAGGGGAGATTCTCCGTATCAATGTGAGGGGAGATTCTCCATATCAATGGTATGTGAGGGGAGATTCTCCATATCAATGTGATGTGAGGGGAGATTCTCCATATCAATGTGAGGGGAGATTCTCCATATCAATGTGATGTAAGGGGAGATTCTCCATATCAATGTGATGTAAGGGGAGATTCTCCATATCAATGTGAGGGGAGATTCTCCATATCAATGTGAGGGGAGATTCCCCATATCAATGTGAGGGGAGATTCTCCATATCAATGTGAGGGGAGATTCCCCATATCAATGTGAGGGGAGATTCCCCATATATTTGTGAGGGGAGATTCTCCATATCAATGTGAGGGGAGATTCTCCATATCAATGTGAGGGGAGATTCTCCATATCAATGTGAGGGGAGATTCTCCATATCAATGTGATGTGAGGGGAGATTCTCCATATCAATGTGAGGGGAGATTTTCCGTATCAATGTGAGGGGAGATTCTCCATATCAATGGTATGTGAGGGGAGATTCTCCATATCAATGTGATGTGAGGGGAGATTCTCCATATCAATGTGATGTAAGGGGAGATTCTCCATATCAATGTGATGTAAGGGGAGATTCTCCATATCAATGTGATGTAAGGGGAGATTCTCCATATCAATGTGAGGGGAGATTCTCCATATCAATGTGAGGGGAGATTCCCCATATCAATGTGAGGGGAGATTCTCCATATCAATGTGAGGGGAGATTCTCCATATCAATGTGAGGGGAGATTCTCCATATCAATGTGAGGGGAGATTCTCCATATCAATGTGAGGGGAGATTCTCCATATCAATGTGATGTGAGGGGAGATTCTCCATATCAATGTGAGGGGAGATTCTCCGTATCAATGTGATGTAAGGGGAGATTCTCCATATCAATGTGAGGGGAGATTCTCCATATCAATGTGAGGGGAGATTCCCCATATCAATGTGAGGGGAGATTCCCCATATATTTGTGAGGGGAGATTCTCCATATCAATGTGAGGGGAGATTCTCCATATCAATGTGAGGGGAGATTCTCCATATCAATGTGAGGGGAGATTCTCCATATCAATGTGATGTGAGGGGAGATTCTCCATATCAATGTGAGGGGAGATTTTCCGTATCAATGTGAGGGGAGATTCTCCATATCAATGGTATGTGAGGGGAGATTCTCCATATCAATGTGATGTGAGGGGAGATTCTCCATATCAATGTGAGGGGAGATTCTCCATATCAATGTGATGTAAGGGGAGATTCTCCATATCAATGTGATGTAAGGGGAGATTCTCCATATCAATGTGAGGGGAGATTCTCCATATCAATGTGAGGGGAGATTCCCCATATCAATGTGAGGGGAGATTCTCCATATCAATGTGAGGGGAGATTCTCCATATCAATGTGAGGGGAGATTCTCCATATCAATGTGAGGGGAGATTCTCCATATCAATGTGAGGGGAGATTCTCCATATCAATGTGATGTGAGGGGAGATTCTCCATATCAATGTGAGGGGAGATTCTCCGTATCAATGTGAGGGGAGATTCTCCATATCAATGGTATGTGAGGGGAGATTCTCCATATCAATGTGATGTGAGGGGAGATTCTCCATATCAATGTGAGGGGAGATTCTCCATATCAATGTGATGTAAGGGGAGATTCTCCATATCAATGTGATGTAAGGGGAGATTCTCCATATCAATGTGAGGGGAGATTCTCCATATCAATGTGAGGGGAGATTCCCCATATCAATGTGAGGGGAGATTCTCCATATCAATGTGAGGGGAGATTCTCCATATCAATGTGAGGGGAGATTCTCCATATCAATGTGAGGGGAGATTCTCCATATCAATGTGAGGGGAGATTCTCCATATCAATGTGAGGGGAGATTCTCCATATCAATGTGAGGGGAGATTCTCCGTATCAATGTGAGGGGAGATTCTCCATATCAATGTGAGGGGAGATTCTCCGTATCAATGTGAGGGTAGATTCTCCATATCAATGGTATGTGAGGGGAGATTCTCCGTATCAATGTGAGGGTAGATTCTCCATATCAATGTGATGTGAGGGGAGATTCTCCATATCAATGTGAGGGGAGATTCTCCATATCAATGTGAGGGGAGATTCTCCATATCAATGTGAGGGGAGATTCTCCATATCAATGTGAGGAGAGATTCTCCATATCAATGTGGGGGGAGATTCTCCATATCAATGTGGGGGGAGATTCTCCATATCAATGTGATGTGAGGGGAGATTCTCCATATCAATGTGAGGGGAGATTTTCCGTATCAATGTGAGGGGAGATTCTCCATATCAATGTGAGGGGAGATTCTCCATATCAATGTGAGGGGAGATTCTCCATATCAATGTGATGTGAGGGGAGATTCTCCATATCAATGTGAGGGGAGATTTTCCGTATCAATGTGAGGGGAGATTCTCCATATCAATGGTATGTGAGGGGAGATTCTCCATATCAATGTGATGTGAGGGGAGGGGAGATTCTCCATATCAATGTGAGGGGAGATTCTCCATATCAATGTGATGTAAGGGGAGATTCTCCATATCAATGTGATGTAAGGGGAGATTCTCCATATCAATGTGAGGGGAGATTCTCCATATCAATGTGAGGGGAGATTCCCCATATCAATGTGAGGGGAGATTCTCCATATCAATGTGAGGGGAGATTCTCCATATCAATGTGAGGGGAGATTCTCCATATCAATGTGAGGGGAGATTCTCCATATCAATGTGAGGGGAGATTCTCCATATCAATGTGATGTGAGGGGAGATTCTCCATATCAATGTGAGGGGAGATTCTCCGTATCAATGTGAGGGGAGATTCTCCATATCAATGGTATGTGAGGGGAGATTCTCCATATCAATGTGATGTGAGGGGAGATTCTCCATATCAATGTGAGGGGAGATTCTCCATATCAATGTGATGTAAGGGGAGATGCTCCATATCAATGTGATGTAAGGGGAGATTCTCCATATCAATGTGAGGGGAGATTCTCCATATCAATGTGAGGGAGATTCCCCATATCAATGTGAGGGGAGATTCTCCATATCAATGTGAGGGGAGATTCTCCATATCAATGTGAGGGGAGATTCTCCATATCAATGTGAGGGGAGATTCTCCATATCAATGTGAGGGGAGATTCTCCATATCAATGTGAGGGGAGATTCTCCATATCAATGTGAGGGGAGATTCTCCATATCAATGTGAGGGGAGATTCTCCGTATCAATGTGAGGGGAGATTCTCCATATCAATGGTATGTGAGGGGAGATTCTCCGTATCAATGTGATGTGAGGGGAGATTCTCCATATAAATGGTATGTGAGGGGAGATTCTCCATATCAATGTGAGGGGGAGATTCTCCATATCAATGTAAGGGGAGATTCTCCATATCAATGTGAGGGGAGATTCTCCATGTCAATGTGATGTGAGGGGAGATTCTCCATATCAATGTGATGTGAGGGGAGATTCTCCATATCAATGTGATGTGAGGGGAGATTCTCCATATAAATGGTATGTGAGGGGAGATTCTCCATATCAATGTGAGGGGAGATTCTCCATATCAATGTGAGGGGAGATTTTCCGTATCAATGTGAGGGGAGATTCTCCATATCAATGGTATGTGAGGGGAGATTCTCCATATCAATGTGATGTGAGGGGAGATTCTCCATATCAATCTGAGGGGAGATTCTCCATATCAATGTGATGTGAGGGGAGATTCTCCATATCAATGTGAGGGGAGATTCTCCATATCAATGTGAGGGGAGATTCCCCAAATCAATGTGAGGGGAGATTCTCCATATCAATGTGAGGGGAGATTCTCCATATCAATGTGAGGGGAGATTCTCCATATCAATGTGAGGGGAGATTCTCCATATCAATGTGAGGGGAGATTCTCCATATCAATGTGAGGGGAGATTCTCCATATCAATGTGAGGGGAGATTCTCCGTATCAATGTGAGGGGAGATTCTCCATATCAATGGTATGTGAGGGGAGATTCTCCGTATCAATGTGAGGGTAGATTCTCCATATCAATGTGATGTGAGGGGAGATTCTCCGTATCAATGTGATGTGAGGGGAGATTCTCCATATAAATGGTATGTGAGGGGAGATTCTCCATATCAATGTGAGGGGAGATTCTCCATATCAATGTAAGGGGAGATTCTCCATATCAATGTGAGGGGAGATTCTCCATGTCAATGTGATGTGAGGGGAGATTCTCCATATCAATGTGATGTGAGGGGAGATTCTCCATATAAATGGTATGTGAGGGGAGATTCTCCATATCAATGTGAGGGGAGATTCTCCATATCAATGTGAGGGGAGATTCTCCGTATCAATGTGAGGGGAGATTCTCCATATCAATGGTATGTGAGGGGAGATTCTCCGTATCAATGTGAGGGTAGATTCTCCATATCAATGTGATGTGAGGGGAGATTCTCCGTATCAATGTGATGTGAGGGGAGATTCTCCACATTAATGGTATGTGAGGGGAGATTCTCCATATCAATGTGAGGGGAGATTCTCCATATCAATGTAAGGGGAGATTCTCCATATCAATGTGATGTGAGGGGAGATTCTCCATATAAATGGTATGTGAGGGGAGATTCTCCATATCAATGTGAGGGGAGATTCTCCATATCAATGTGAGGGGAGATTCTCCATATCAATGTGAGGGGAGATTCTCCATATCAATGTGAGGGGAGATTCTCCATATAATCAATTAAAAGGTTGACAAATCCTGTAAAATGTCTCTAACTTCTTCCTCAAGCTGTAAGTAATGTTCTCCAGCGGGATACAATTATCCACTTCCCATAACCACATTGCAACTGGCAGGGAGGGAATCCGATTTCCATTTCAAGGCAATACATTTTCTTGGCAATCGCTAGCAATATTTCTGTTAGCTTTTATAGTACGGCTTTGCCTAAGATTAGAATTAGTACCCGGTAGACAGGCGTCCTGGTCTAAAGGGAATGCAGCCTCATGAATTGAGGATAAGGTATCTCAAACCCACTTTGCCAGAAACGGTGTAGTTTTGAACACTTGCCAAGTGGAATGGAGGAATGTTCCTTCATCTGAGACACATCTAAAACACCGGGAGGAGGTATCAGGGTGGAACTGCGGTCTAGTTTCGTCATCTGAGACACACCGAAAACACAGGGAGGAGGAATCAGGGTTGAACTGCGGTCTAGTTTTGGGGGACTACAGTAAGGTAAGGGCATGATGCAAGAGAGGTGGTGGGTTATATGGTGTAGTGGTGGGTTATATGATGTGTCTGTAGTGGTGGGTTATATGATGTAGTGGTGGGTTATATGATGTAGTGGTGGGTTATATGATGTAGTGGTGGGTTATATGATGTAGTGGTGGGTTATATGATGTAGTGGTGGGTTATATGATGTAGTGGTGGGTTATATGATGTAGTGGTGGGTTATATGATGTAGTGATGAGTTATATGATGTGTCTGTAGTGGTGGGTTATGTGATTGTAGTGGTGGGTTATATGATGTAGTGGTGGGTTATATGATGTGTCTGTAGTGGTGGGTTATATGATGTAGTGGTGGGTTATATGATGTAGTGGTGGGTTATATGATGTGTCTGTAGTGGTGGGTTATATGATGTAGTGGTGGTTATATGATGTAGTGGTGGGTTATATGATGTAGTGGGTAATGTGTGGTGGGTTATATGATGTAGTGGGTGGGTTATATGATGTGTCTGTAGTGGTGGGTTATATGATGTGTCTGTAGTGGTGGGTATATGATGTAGTGGTGGGTTATATGATGTAGTGGTGGGTTATATGATGTGTCTGTAGTGATGGGTTATATGATGTGGTGGTGGGCTATATGATGTGTCTGTAGTGGTGGGTTATATGATGTGGTGGTGGGTTATATGATGTAGTGGTGGGTGATATGATGTAGTGGTGGGTGATATTTTGTAGTGGTGGGTTATATGATGTAGTGGTGGGTTATATGATGTAGTGGTGGCTTATATGATGTAGTGGTGGGTTATATGGTGTGTCTGTAGTGGTGGGTTATATGATGTGTCTGTAGTGGTGGGTTATATGATGTAGTGGTGGGTTATATGATGTGTCTGTAGTGGTGGGTTATATGATGTAGTGGTGGGTTATATGATGTAGTGGTGGGTTATATGATGTGTCTGTAGTGATGGGTTTATATGATGTGTCTGTAGTGATGGGTTATATGATGTGTCTGTAGTGGTGGGTTATATGATGTGTCTATAGTGGTGGGTTATATGATGTGTCTGTAGTGGTGGGTTATATGATGTAGTGGTGGGTTATATGATGTAGTGGTGGGTTATATGATGTAGAGGTGGGTTATATGATGTGTCTATAGTGGTGGGTTATATGATGTAGAGGTGGGTTATATGATGTAGTGGTGGGTTATATGATGTAGTGGTGGGTTATATGATGTGTCTGTAGTGGTGGGTTATATGATGTGTCTGTAGTGGTAGGTTATATGATGTAGAGGTGGGTTATATGATGTGTCTGTAGTGGTGGGTTATATGATGTAGTGGTGGGTTATATGATGTAGTGGTGGGTTATATGATGTAGTGGTGGGTTATATGATGTGTCTGTAGTGGTGGGTTATATGATGTGTCTGTAGTGGTAGGTTATATGATGTGGTGGTGGGTTATATGATGTGTCTATAGTGGTGGGTTATATGATGTAGTGGTGGGTTATATGGTGTAGTGGTGGATTATATGATGTGTCTGTAGTGGTGGGTTATATGATGTGTCTGTAGTGGTGGGTTATATGATGTGTCTGTAGTGGTGGGTTATATGATGTGTCTATAGTGGTGGGTTATATGATGTGTCTGTAGTGGTGGGTTATATGATGTAGTGGTGGGTTATATGATGTAGTGGTGGGTTATAAGATGTAGAGGTGGGTTATATGATGTGTCTATAGTGGTGGGTTATATGATGTAGAGGTGGGTTATATGATGTAGTGGTGGGTTATATGATGTAGTGGTGGTTATATGATGTAGTGGTGGTTATATGATGTAGTGGTGGGTTATATTATGTAGTGGTGGGTTATATGATGTAGTGGTGGGTTATATGATGTAGTGGTGGGTTATATGATGTAGTGGTGGGTTATATGATGATGTGTAAGTGGTGGGTGATATGATGTAGTGGTGGGTGATATGATGTAGTGGTGGGTGATATGATGTAGTGGTGGGTTATATGATGTAGTGGTGGGTTATATGATGTGTCTGTAGTGGTGGGTTATATTGATGTTGAGGTGGGTTATATGATGTAGTGGTGGGTTATATGATGTGTCTGTAGTGGTGGGTTATGTGATAGTAGTGGTGGGTTATATGATGTAGTGGTGGTTATATGATGTAGTGGTGGGTTATATGATGTAGTGGTGGGTTATATGATGTAGTGGTGGGCTATATGATGTAGTGGTGGGTTATATGATGTGGTGGTGGGTTATATGATGTAGTGGTGGGTTATGTGATGTAGTGGTGGGTTATATGATGTGTCTGTAGTGGTGGGTTATATGATGTAGTGGTGGGTTATATGATGTGTCTGTAGTGGTGGGTTATTGATTGTAGTGGTGGGTTATATGATGTGTCTGTAGTGGTGGGGTTATATGATGTAGTGGTGGGTTATATGATGTAGTGGTGGGTTATATGATGTGTCTGTAGTGATGGGTTATATGATGTGTCTGTGGTGATGGGTTATATGATGTGTCTGTAGTGGTGGGGTTATATGATGTGTCTATAGTGGTGGGTTATATGATGTGTCTGTAGTGGTGGGTTATATGATGTAGTGGTGGGTTATATGATGTAGTGTTGGGTTATATGATGTAGAGGTGGGTTATATGATGTGTCTATAGTGGTGGGTTATATGATGTAGAGGTGGGTTATATGATGTAGTGGTGGGTTATATGATGTAGTGGTGGGTTATATGATGTAGTGGTGGGTTATATGATGTGTCTGTAGTGGTGGGTGATATGATGTGTCTGTAGTGGTGGGTTATATGATGTGTCTGTAGTGGTGGGTTATATGATGTGTCTGTAGTGGTGGGTTATATGATGTAGTGGTGGGTTATATGATGTAGTGGTGGGTTATATGATGTAGTGGTGGGTTATATGATGTGTCTGTAGTGGTGGGTTATATGATGTGTCTGTAGTGGTAGGTTATATGATGTGGTGGTGGGTTATATGATGTGTCTATAGTGGTGGGTTATATGATGTAGTGGTGGGTTATATGGTGTAGTGGTGGATTATATGATGTGTCTGTAGTGGTGGGTTATATGATGTGTCTGTAGTGGTGGGTTATATGATGTGTCTATAGTGGTGGGTTATATGATGTAGAGGTGGGTTATATGATGTGTCTATAGTGGTGGGTTATATGATGTAGTGGTGGGTTATATGATGTAGTGGTGGGTTATATGATGTGTCTGTAGTGGTGGGTGATATGATGTGTCTGTAGTGGTGGGTTATATGATGTAGTGGTGGGTTATATGATGTGTCTGTAGTGGTGGGTTATATGATGTGTCTGTAGTGGTGGGTTATATGATGTAGTGGTGGGTTATATGATGTAGTGGTGGGTTATATGATGTAGTGGTGGGTTATATGATGTGTCTGTAGTGGTGGGTTATGTGATGTAGTGGTGGGTTATATGATGTGTCTGTAGTGGTGGGTTATATGATGTGTCTGTAGTGGTGGGTTATATGATGTAGTGGTGGGTTATATGATGTAGTGGTGGGTGATATGATGTGTCTGTAGTGGTGGGTGATATGATGTGTCTGTAGTGGTGGGTTATATGATGTAGTGGTGGGTTATATGATGTGGTGGTGGGTTATATGATGTAGTGGTGGGTTATATGATGTAGTGGTGGGTTATATGATGTGTCTGTAGTGGTGGGTTATATGATGTGTCTGTAGTGGTGGGTTATATGATGTAGAGGTGGGTTATATGATGTGTCTATAGTGGTGGGTTATATGATGTAGTGGTGGGTTATATGATGTAGTGGTGGGTTATATGGTGTGTCTGTAGTGGTGGGTTATATGATGTGTCTGTAGTGGTGGGTTATATGATGTAGTGGTGGGTTATATGATGTGTCTGTAGTGGTGGGTTATATGATGTAGTGGTGGTTTATATGATGTAGTGGTGGGTTATATGATGTGTCTGTAGTGATGGGTTATATGATGTGTCTGTAGTGATGGGTTATATGATGTGTCTGTAGTGGTGGGTTATATGATGTGTCTATAGTGGTGGGTTATATGATGTGTCTGTAGTGGTGGGTTATATGATGTAGTGGTGGGTTATATGATGTAGTGGTGGGTTATATGATGTAGAGGTGGGTTATATGATGTGTCTATAGTGGTGGGTTATATGATGTAGAGGTGGGTTATATGATGTAGTGGTGGGTTATATGATGTAGTGGTGGGTTATATGATGTGTCTGTAGTGGTGGGTTATATGATGTGTCTGTAGTGGTAGGTTATATGATGTAGAGGTGGGTTATATGATGTGTCTGTAGTGGTGGGTTATATGATGTAGTGGTGGGTTATATGATGTAGTGGTGGGTTATATGATGTAGTGGTGGGTTATATGATGTGTCTGTAGTGGTGGGTTATATGATGTGTCTGTAGTGTTAGGTTATTATGATGTGGCGGTGGGTTATATGATGTGTCTATAGTGGTGGGTTATATGATGTAGTGGTGGGTTATATGGGTGTAGTGGGTGGATTATATGATGTGTCTGTAGTGGTGGAGTTATATGATGTGTCTGTAGTGGTGGGTTATATGATGTGTCTGTAGTGGTGGGTTATATGATGTGTCTATAGTGGTGGGTTATATGATGTGTCTGTAGTGGTGGGTTATATGATGTAGTGGTGGGTTATAAGATGTAGAGGTGGGTTATATGATGTGTCTATAGTGGTGGGTTATATGATGTAGAGGTGGGTTATATGATGTAGAGGTGGGTTATATGATGTAGTGGTGGGTTATATGATGTAGTGGTGGGTTATATGATGTAGTGGGGGTTATATGATGTAGTGGTGGTTATATGATGTAGTGGTGGGTTATATGATGTAGTGGTGGGTTATATGATGTAGTGGTGGGTTATATAGGATGTAGTGGTGGGTTATATGATGTAGTGGTGGGTGATATGATGTAGTGGTGGGTTATATGATGTAGTGGTGGGTTATATGATAGTGGTGGGTTATATGTGTCTGTAGTGGTGGGTTATATGATGTTGAGGTGGGTTATATGATGTAGTGGTGGGTTATATGATGTGTCTGTAGTGGTGGGTTATGTGATGTAGTGGTGGGTTATATGATGTAGTGGGGTGGGTTATATGATGTAGTGGTGGGTTATATGATGTAGTGGTGGGTTATATGATGTAGTGGTGGGCTATATGATGTAGTGGTGGGTTATATGATGTGTCTGTAGTGGTGGGTTATATGATGTAGTGGTGGGTTATATGATGTAGTGGTGGGTTATGTGATGTAGTGGTGGGTTATATGATGTGTCTGTAGTGGTGGGTTATATGATGTAGTGGTGGGTTATATGATGTGTCTGTAGTGGTTGGGTTATATGATGTAGTGGTGGGTTATATGATGTGTCTGTAGTGGTGGTTATATGATGTAGTGGTGGGTTATATGATGTAGTGGTGGTTATATGATGTGTCTGTAGTGATGGGTTATATGATGTGTCTGTGGTGATGGGTTATATGATGTGTCTGTAGTGGTGGGGTTATATGATGTGTCTATAGTGGTGGGTTATATGATGTGTCTGTAGTGGTGGGTTATATGATGTAGTGGTGGGTTATATGATGTAGTGTTGGGTTATATGATGTAGAGGTGGGTATATGATGTGTCTATTAGTGGTGGGTTATATGATGTAGAGGTGGGTTATATGATGTAGTGGTGGGTTATATGATGTAGTGGTGGGTTATATGATGTAGTGGTGGGTTATATGATGTGTCTGTAGTGGTGGGGTGATATGATGTGTCTGTAGTGGTGGGTTATATGATGTAGTGGTGGGGTTATATGATGTAGTGGTGGGTTATAAGATGTAGAGGTGGGTTATATGAGTGTCTATAGTGGTGGGTATATGATGTAGAGGTGGTTATATGATGTAGTGGTGGGTTATATGATGTAGTGGTGGGTTATAAGATGTAGAGGTGGGTTTATATGATGTGTCTATAGTGTGGGTTATATGATGTAGAGGTGGTTATATGATGTAGTGGTGGGTTATATGATGTAGTGGTGGTTATATGATGTAGTGGTGGTTTATATGATGTAGTGTGGGTATATTATGTAGTGGTGGGTTATATGATGTAGTGGTGGTTATATGATGTAGTGGTGGGTTATATGATGTAGTGGTGGGTTATATGATGTAGTGGTGGGTGATATTGATGTAGGTGGGGTGATATGATGTTAGTGGTGGGTGATATGATGTAGTGGTGGGTGATTGATGTATGGTGGTTATATGATGTAGTGGTGGGTTATATGATGTGTCTGTAGTGTGGGTTATATGATGTTGAGGTGGGTTATATGATGTAGTGGTGGGTTATATGATGTGTCTGTAGTGGTGGGTTATGTGATGTAGTGTGATATGATGTAGTGGTGGGTTATATGATGTAGTGGTGGGTTATATGATGTAGTGGTGGGTTATATGATGTAGTGGTGGGCTATATGATGTAGTGGTGGGTTATATGATGTGTCTGTAGTGGTGGGTTATATGATGTAGTGGTGGGTTATATGATGTAGTGGTGGGTTATGTGATTGTAGTGGTGGGTTATATGATGTGTCTGTAGTGGTGGGTTATATGATGTTAGTGGTGGGTTATATGATGTGTCTGTAGTGGTGGGTTATATGATGTAGTGGTGGGTTATATGATGTGTCTGTAGTGGTGGGTTATATGATGTAGTGGTGGGTTATATGATGTAGTGGTGGGTTATATGATGTGTTCTGTAGTGATGGGTTATATGATGTGTCTGTGGTGATGGGTTATATGATGTGTCTGTAGTGGTGGGTTATATGATGTGTCTATAGTGGTGGGTTATATGATTGTGTCTGTAGTGGTGGGTTATATGATGTAGTGGTGGGTTATATGATGTAGTGTTGGGTTATATGATGTAGAGGTGGGTTATATGATGTGTCTATAGTGGTGGGTTTATATGATGTTAGAGGTGGGTTATATTGATGTAGTGGTGGGTTATATGATGTAGTGGTGGTTATATGATGTAGTGGTGGGTTATATGATGTGTCTGTAGTGGTGGGTGATATGATGTGTCTGTAGTGGTGGGTTATTGATGTGTCTGTAGTGGTGGGTTATATGATGTGTCTGTAGTGGTGGGTTATATGATGTAGTGGTGGGTTATATGATGTAGTGGTGGGTTATATGATGTAGTGGTGGGTTATATGATGTGTCTGTAGTGGTGGGTTATCTGATGTGTCTGTAGTGGTAGGTTATATGATGTGGTGGTGGGTTATATGATGTGTCTATAGTGGTGGGTTATATGATGGTAGTGGTGGGTTATATGGTGTAGTGGTGGATTATATGATGTGTCTGTAGTGGTGGGTTATATGATGTGTCTGTAGTGGTGGGTTATATGATGTGTCTATAGTGGTGGGTTATATGATGTAGAGGTGGGTTATATGATGTGTCTATAGTGGTGGGTTATATGATGTAGTGGTGGGTTATATGATGTAGTGGTGGGTTATATGATGTGTCTGTAGTGGTGGGTGATATGATGTGTCTGTAGTGGTGGGTTATATGATGTAGTGTGGGTTATATGATGTGTCTGTAGTGGTGGGTTATATGATGTGTCTGTAGTGGTGGGTTATATGATGTAGTGGTGGGTTATATGATGTAGTGGTGGGTTATTATGATGTAGTGGTGGGTTATATGATGTGTCTGTAGTGGTGGGTTATATGATGTAGTGGTGGGTTATGTGATGTAGTGGTGGGTTATATGATGTGTCTGTAGTGGTGGGTTATATGATGTGTCTGTAGTGGTGGGTTATATGATGTAGTGGTGGGTTATATGATGTAGTGGTGGGTGATATGATGTGTCTGTAGTGGTGGGTGATATGATGTGTCTGTAGTGGTGGGTTATATGATGTAGTGGTGGGTTATATGATGTGGTGGTGGGTTATATGATGTAGTGGTGGGTTATATGATGTAGTGGTGGGTTATATGATGTGTCTGTAGTGGTGGGTTATATGATGTGTCTGTAGTGGTGGGTTATATGATGTAGAGGTGGGTTATATGATGTGTCTATAGTGGTGGGTTATATGATGTAGTGGTGGGTTATATGATGTAGTGGTGGGTTATATGGTGTGTCTGTAGTGGTGGGTTATATGATGTGTCTGTAGTGGTGGGTTATATGATGTAGTGGTGGGTTATATGATGTGTCTGTAGTGGTGGGTTATATGATGTAGTGGTGGGTTATATGATGTAGTGGTGGTTATATGATGTGTCTGTAGTGATGGGTTATATGATGTGTCTGTAGTGATGGGTTATATGATGTGTCTGTAGTGGTGGGTTATATGAATGTGTCTATAGTGGTGGGTTATATGATGTGTCTGTAGTGGTGGGTTATATGATGTAGTGGTGGGTTATATGATGTAGTGGTGGGTTATATGATGTAGAGGTGGGTTATATGATGTGTCTATAGTGTGGGTTATATGATGTAGAGGTGGGTTATATGATGTAGTGGTGGGTTATATGATGTAGTGGTGGGTTATATGATGTGTCTGTAGTGGTGGGTTATATGATGTGTCTGTAGTGGTAGGTTATATGATGTAGAGGTGGGTTATATGATGTGTCTGTAGTGGTGGGTTATATGATGTAGTGGTGGGTTATATGATGTAGTGGTGGGTTATATGATGTAGTGGTGGGTTATATGATGTGTCTGTAGTGGTGGGTTATATGATGTGTCTGTAGTGGTAGGTTATATGATGTGGTGGTGGGTTATATGATGTGTCTATAGTGGTGGGTTATATGATGTAGTGGTGGGTTATATGGTGTAGTGGTGGATTATATGATGTGTCTGTAGTGGTGGGTTATATGATGTGTCTGTAGTGGTGGGTTATATGATGTGTCTGTAGTGGTGGGTTATATGATGTTGTCTATAGTGGTGGGTTATATGATGTGTCTGTATGGTGGGTTATATGATGTAGTGGTGGGTTATATGATGTAGTGGTGGGTTATAAGATGTAGAGGTGGGTTATATGATGTGTCTATAGTGGTGGGTTATATGATGTAGAGGTGGGTTATATGATGTAGTGGTGGGTTATATGATGTAGTGGTGGGTTATATGATGTAGTGGTGGTTTATATGATGTAGTGGTGGGTTATATTATGTAGTGGTGGGTTATATGATGTAGTGGTGGGTTATATGATGTAGTGGTGGGTTATATGATGTAGTGGTGGGTTATATGATGTAGTGGTGGGTTATATGATGTAGTGGGTGGGTGATATGATGTAGTGGTGGGTTATATGATGTAGTGGTGGGTTATATGATGTGTCTGTAGTGGTGGGTTATATGATGTTGAGGTGGGTTATATGATGTAGTGGTGGGTTATATGATGTGTCTGTAGTGGTGGGTTATGTGATGTAGTGGTGGGTTATATGATGTAGTGGTGGGTTATATGATGTAGTGGTGGGTTATATGATGTAGTGGTGGGTTATATGATGTAGTGGTGGGCTATATGATGTAGTGGTGGGTTATATGATGTGTCTGTAGTGGTGGGTTATATGATGTAGTGGTGGGTTATATGATGTAGTGGTGGGTTATGTGATGTAGTGTGGGGTTATATGATGTGTCTGTAGTGGTGGGTTATATGATGTAGTGGTGGGTTATATGATGTGTCTGTAGTGGTGGGTTATATGATGTAGTGGTGGGTTATATGATGTGTCTGTAGTGGTGGGTTATATGATGTAGTGGTGGGTTATATGATGTAGTGGTGGGTTATATGATGTGTCTGTAGTGATGGGTTATATGATGTGTCTGTTGGTGATGGGTTATATGATGTGTCTGTAGTGGTGGTTATATGATGTGTCTATAGTGGTGGGTTATATGATGTGTCTGTAGTGGTGGGTTATATGATGTAGTGGTGGGTTATATGATGTAGTGTTGGGTTATATGATGTAGAGGTGGGTTATATCAAATCAAATCAATCAAATCAAATTTATTTATATAGCCCTTCGTACATCAGCTGATATCTCAAAGTGCTGTACAGAAACCCAGCCTAAAACCCCAAACAGCAAGCAATGCAGGTGGAGAAGCACGGTGGCTAGGAAAAACTCCCTAGAAAGGCCAATACCTAGGAAGAAACCTAGAGAGGAACCAGGCTATGTGGGGTGGCCAGTCCTCTTCTGGCTGTGCCGGGTGGAGATTATAACAGAACATGGTCAAGATGTTCAATGTTCATAAATGACCAGCATGGTCGAATAATAATAAGGCAGAACAGTTGAAACTAGAGCAGCAGCACAGTCAGGTGGAAGTTGAAACTGGAGCAGCAGCATGGCCAGGTAGACTGGGGACAGCAAGGAGTCATCATGTCAGGTAGTCCTGGGGCATGGTCCTAGGGCTCAGGTCAGTTGAAACTGGAACAGCAGCATGGCCAGGTGGACTGGGGACAGCAAGGAGTCATCATGTCAGGTAGTCCTGGGGCATGGTCCTAGGGCTCAGGTCCCTCCGAGAGAGAGAAAGAAAGAGAGAAGGAGAGAATTAGAGAACGCACACTTAGATTCACACAGGACACCGAATAGGACAGGAGAAGTACTCCAGATATAACAAACTGACCCCAGCCCCCCGACACATAAACTACTGCAGCATAAATACTGGAGGCTGAGACAGGAGGGGTCAGGAGACACTGTGGCCCCATCCGAGGACACCCCGGACAGGGCCAAACAGGAAGGATATAACCCCCACCCACTTTGCCAAAGCACAGCCCCCACACCACTAGAGGGATATCTTCAACCACCAACCTACCATCCTGAGACAAGGCTGAGTATAGCCCACAAAGATCTCCGCCACGGCACAACCCAAGGGGGGGGGGGGGGGGGCGCCAACCCAGACAGGATGACCACAACAGTGAATCAACCCACTCAGGTGACGCACCCCCTCCAGGGACGGCATGAGAGAGCCCCAGCAAGCCAGTGACTCAGCCCCTGTAATAGGGTTAGAGGCAGAGAATCCCAGTGGAAAGAGGGGAACCGGCCAGGCAGAGACAGCAAGGGCGGTTCGTTGCTCCAGAGCCTTTCCGTTCACCTTCCCACTCCTGGGCCAGACTACACTCAATCATATGACCCACTGAAGAGATGAGTCTTCAGTAAAGACTTAAAGGTTGAGACCGAGTTTGCGTCTCTGACATGGGTAAGGCAGACCGTTCCATAAAAATGGAGCTCTATAGGAGAAAGCCCTGCCTCCAGCTGTTTGCTTAGAAATTCTAGGGACAATTAGGAGGCCTGCGTCTTGTGACCGTAGCGTACGTATAGGTATGTACGGCAGGACCAAATCAGAGAGATAGGTAGGAGCAAGCCCATGTAATGCTTTGTAGGTTAGCAGTAAAACTTGAAATCAGCCCTTGCTGATTATGATATGATGTGTCTATAGTGGTCTATAGTGGTGGGTTATATGATGTAGAGGTGGGTTATATGATGTAGTGGTGGGTTATATGATGTAGTGGTGGGTTATATGATGTAGTGGTGGGTTATATGATGTGTCTGTAGTGGTGGGTGATATGATGTGTCTGTAGTGGTGGGTTATATGATGTGTCGGTAGTGGTGGGTTATATGATGTGTCTGTAGTGGGGGGTTATATGATGTAGTGGTGGGCTTACTATGATGTAGTGTGGGTTATATGATGTCGTGGGTGGGTTTATGATGTGTCTGTAGTGGTGGGTTATATGATGTGTCTGTAGTGGTAGGTTATATGATGTGGGTGGTGGGTTATATGACTGTGTCTATAGTGGTGGGTTATATGATGTAGTGGTGGGTTATATGGTGTAGTGGTGGATTATATGATGTGTCTGTAGTGGTGGGTTATATGATGTGTCTGTAGTGGTGGGTTATATGATGTGTCTATAGTGGTGGGTTATATGATGTAGAGGTGGGTTATATGATGTGTCTATAGTGGTGGGTTATATGATGTAGTGGTGGGTTATATGATGTAGTGGTGGGTTATATGATGTGTCTGTAGTGGTGGGTGATATGATGTGTCTGTAGTGGTGGGTTATATGATGTAGTGGTGGGTTATATGATGTGTCTGTAGTGGTGGGTTATATGATGTGTCTGTAGTGGTGGGTTATATGATGTAGTGGTGGGTTATATGATGTAGTGGTGGGTTATATGATGTAGTGGTGGGTTATATGATGTGTCTGTAGTGGTGGGTTATATGATGTAGTGGTGGGTTATGTGATGTAGTGGTGGGTTATATGATGTGTCTGTAGTGGTGGGTTATATGATGTGTCTGTAGTGGTGGGTTATATGATTGTAGTGGTGGGGTGATATGATGTGTCTGTAGTGGTGGGTGATATGATGTGTCTGTAGTGGTGGGTTATATGATGTAGTGGTGGGTTATATGATGTGGTGGTGGGTTATATGATGTAGTGGTGGGTTATATGATGTAGTGGTGGGTTATATGATGTGTCTGTAGTGGTGGGTTATATGATGTAGTGGTGGGTTATATGATGTAGTGGTGGGTTATATGATGTGTCTGTAGTGGTGGGTTATATGATGTAGTGGTGGGTTATATGATGTGTCTGTAGTGGTGGGTTATATGATGTAGTGGTGGGTTATATGATGTAGTGGTGGGTTATATGATGTAGTGGTGGGTTATATGATGTGTCTGTAGTGATGGGTTATATGATGTGTCTGTAGTGATGGGTTATATGATGTGTCTGTAGTGGTGGGTTATATGATGTGTCTATAGTGGTGGGTTATATGATGTAGTGGTGGGTTATATGATGTAGTGGTGGGTTATATAATGTAGTGGTGGGTTATATGATGTGTCTGTAGTGATGGGTTATATGATGTGTCTGTAGTGATGGGTTATATGATGTGTCTGTAGTGGTGGGTTATATGATGTGTCTGTAGTGGTGGGTTATATGATGTAGTGGTGGGTTATATGATGTAGTGGTGGGTTATATGATGTAGAGGTGGGTTATATGATGTGTCTATAGTGGTGGGTTATATGATGTAGAGGTGGGTTATTTGATGTAGTGGTGGGTTCTATGATGTAGTGGTGGGCTATATGATGTAGTGGTGGGTTATATGATGTAGTGGTGGGTTATATTATGTAGTGGTGGGTTATATGATGTAGTGGTGGGTTATATGATGTGTCTGTAGTGGTGGGTTATATGATGTGTCTGTAGTGGTAGGTTATATGATGTGGTGGTGGGTTATATGATGTGTCTATAGTGGTGGGTTATATGATGTAGTGGTGGGTTATATGGTGTAGTGGTGGATTATATGATGTGTCTGTAGTGGTGGGTTATATGATGTGTCTGTAGTGGTGGGTTATATGATGTAGTGGTGGGTTATATGATGTGTCTATAGTGGTGGGTTATATGATGTAGAGGTGGGTTATATGATGTGTCTGTAGTGGTGGGTTATATGATGTAGTGGTGGGTTATATGATGTAGTGGTGGGTTATATGATGTAGTGGTGGGTTATATGATGTTGTGGTGGGTTATATGATGTAGTGGTGGGTTATATGATGTGTCTGTAGTGGTGGGTTATATGATGTGTCTGTAGTGGTGGGTTATATGATGTAGTGGTGGGGTATATGATGTAGTGGTGGGTTATATGATGTGTCTGTAGTGATGGGTTATATGATGTGGTGGTGGGCTATATGATGTGTCTGTAGTGGTGGGTTATATGATGTGGTGGTGGGTTATATGATGTAGTGGTGGGTTATATGATGTAGTGGTGGGTGATATTTTGTAGTGGTGGGTTATATGATGTAGTGGTGGGTTATATGATGTAGTGGTGGCTTATATGATGTAGTGGTGGGTTATATGGTGTGTCTGTAGTGGTGGGTTATATGATGTGTCTGTAGTGGTGGGTTATATGATGTAGTGGTGGGTTATATGATGTGTCTGTAGTGGTGGGTTATATGATGTAGTGGTGGGTTATATGATGTAGTGGTGGGTTATATGATGTGTCTGTAGTGATGGGTTATATGATGTGTCTGTAGTGATGGGTTATATGATGTGTCTGTAGTGGTGGGTTATATGATGTGTCTATAGTGGTGGGTTATATGATGTGTCTGTAGTGTGTGGTTATATGATGTAGTGGTGGGTTATATGATGTAGTGGTGGGTTATATGATGTAGAGGTGGGTTATATGATGTGTCTATAGTGGTGGGTTATATGATGTAGAGGTGGGTTATATGATGTAGTGGTGGGTATATGATGTAGTGGTGGGTTATATGATGTAGTGGTGGTTTATATGATGTAGTGGTGGGTTATATTATGTAGTGGTGGGTTATATGATGTAGTGGTGGGTTATATGATGTGTCTGTAGTGGTGGGTTATATGATGTAGTGGTGGGTTATATGATGTAGTGGTGGGTTATATGATGTGTCTGTAGTGGTGGGTTATATGATGTAGTGGTGGGTTATATGATGTAGTGGTGGGTTATATGATGTAGTGGTGGGTGATATGATGTAGTGGTGGGTGATATGATGTAGTGGTGGGTTATATGATGTAGTGGTGGGTGATATGATGTAGTGGTGGGTGTGATATGATGTTAGTGGTGGGTATATGATGTAGTGGTGGGTTATATGATGTGTCTGTAGTGGTGGGTTATATGATGTTGAGGTGGGTTATATGATGTAGTGGTGGGTTATATGATGTGTCTGTAGTGGTGGGTTATGTGATGTAGTGGTGGGTTATATGATGTAGTGGTGGGTTATATGATGTAGTGGTGGGTTATATGATGTAGTGGTGGGTTATATGATGTAGTGGTGGGCTATATGATGTAGTGGTGGGTTTATATGATGTGTCTGTAGTGGTGGGTTATATGATGTAGTGGGGGTTATATGATGTGTCTGTAGTGGTGGGTTATATGATGTAGTGGTGGGTTTTATATGATGTAGTGGTGTGTATGTGATGTAGTGGTGGGTTATATGATTGTAGTGGTGGGTTATATGATGTGTCTGTAGTGGTGGGTTATATGATGTAGTGGTGGGTTATATGATGTGTCTGTAGTGGTGGGTTATATGATGTAGTGGTGGGTTATATGATGTGTCTGTAGTGGTGGGTTATATGATGTAGTGGTGGGTTATATGATGTGTCTGTATTGATGGGTTATATGATGTGTCTGTGGTGATGGGTTATATGATGTGTCTGTAGTGGTGGGTTATATGATGTGTCTATAGTGGTGGGTTATATGATGTAGAGGTGGGTTATATGATGTAGTGGTGGGTTATATGATGTAGTGGTGGGTTATATGATGTAGTGGTGGTTTATATGATGTAGTGGTGGGTTATATTATGTAGTGGTGGGTTATATGATGTAGTGGTGGGTTATATGATGTGTCTGTAGTGGTGGGTTATATGATGTAGTGGTGGGTTATATGATGTAGTGGTGGGTTATATGATGTGTCTGTAGTGGTGGGTTATATGATGTAGTGGTGGGTTATATGATGTAAGTGGGGGGTTATATGATGTAGGGTTATATGATGTAGTGGTGGGTGATATGATGTAGTGGTGGGTGATATGATGTAGTGGTGGGTTATATGATGTAGTGGTGGGTTATATGATGTAGTGGTGGGTTATATGATGTGTCTGTAGTGGTGGGTTATATGATGTTGAGGTGGGTTATATGATGTAGTGGTGGGTTATATGATGTGTCTGTAGTGGTGGGTTATGTGATGTAGTGGTGGGTTATATGATGTAGTGGTGGGTTATATGATGTAGTGGTGGGTTATATGATGTAGTGGTGGGTTATATGATGTAGTGGTGGGCTATATGATGTAGTGGTGGGTTATATGATGTGTCTGTAGTGGTGGGTTATATGATGTAGTGGTGGGTTATATGATGTAGTGGTGTGTTATGTGATGTAGTGGTGGGTTATATGATGTAGTGGTGGGTTATATGATGTGTCTGTAGTGGTGGGTTATATGATGTAGTGGTGGGTTATATGATGTGTCTGTAGTGGTGGGTTATATGATGTAGTGGTGGGCTTATATGATGAGGGTTGGGTTAATTCTGAGGGTGGGTTATATGATGTAGTGGTGGGTTATATGATGTAGTGGTGGGTTATATGATGTGTCTGTAGTGATGGGTTATATGATTGTCTGTGGTGATGGGTTATATGATGTGTCTGTAGTGGTGGGTTATATGATGTGTCTATAGTGGTGGGTTATATGATGTGTCTGTAGTGGTGGGTTATATGATGTAGTGGTGGGTTATATGATGTATGTTGGGTTATATGATGTAGAGGTGGGTTATATGATGTGTCCTATAGTGGTGGGTTATATGATGTAGAGGTGGGTTATATCGATGTAGTGGTGGGTTATATGATGTAGTGGTGGGTTATATGATGTAGTGGTGGGTTATATGATGTGTCTGTAGTGGTGGGTGATATGATGTGTCTGTAGTGGTGGGTTATATGATGTGTCTGTAGTGGTGGGTTATATGATGTGTCTGTAGTGGTGGGTTATATGATGTAGTGGTGGGTTATATGATGTAGTGGTGGGTTATATGATGTAGTGGTGGGTTATATGATGTGTCTGTAGTGGTGGGTTATATGATGTGTCTGTAGTGGTAGGTTATATGATGTGGTGGTGGGTTATATGATGTGTCTATAGTGGTGGGTTATATGATGTAGTGGTGGGTTATATGGTGTAGTGGTGGATTATATGATGTGTCTGTAGTGGTGGGTTATATGATGTGTCTGTAGTGGTGGGTTATATGATGTGTCTATAGTGGTGGGTTATATGATGTAGAGGTGGGTTATATGATGTGTCTATAGTGGTGGGTTATATGATGTAGTGGTGGGTTATATGATGTAGTGGTGGGTTATATGATGTAGTGGTGGGTTATATGATGTGTCTGTAGTGGTGGGTGATATGATGTGTCTGTAGTGGTGGGTTATATGATGTAGTGGTGGGTTATATGATGTGTCTGTAGTGGTGGGTTATATGATGTGTCTGTAGTGGTGGGTTATATGATGTAGTGGTGGGTTATATGATGTAGTGGTGGGTTATATGATGTAGTGGTGGGTTATATGATGTGTCTGTAGTGGTGGGTTATATGATGTAGTGGTGGGTTATGTGATGTAGTGGTGGGTTATATGATGTGTCTGTAGTGGTGGGTTATATGATGTGTCTGTAGTGGTGGGTTATATGATGTAGTGGTGGGTTATATGATGTAGTGGTGGGTGATATGATGTGTCTGTAGTGGTGGGTGATATGATGTGTCTGTAGTGGTGGGTTATATGATGTAGTGGTGGGTTATATGATGTGGTGGTGGGTTATATGATGTAGTGGTGGGTTATATGATGTAGTGGTGGGTTATATGATGTGTCTGTAGTGGTGGGTTATATGATGTAGTGGTGGGTTATATGATGTAGTGGTGGGTTATATGATGTGTCTGTAGTGGTGGGTTATATGATGTGTCTGTAGTGGTGGGTTATATGATGTAGTGGTGGGTTATATGATGTGTCTGTAGTGGTGGGTTATATGATGTAGTGGTGGGTTATATGATGTAGTGGTGGGTTATATGATGTAGTGGTGGGTTATATGATGTGTCTGTAGTGATGGGTTATATGATGTGTCTGTAGTGATGGGTTATATGATGTGTCTGTAGTGATGGGTTATATGATGTGTCTGTAGTGGTGGGTTATATGATGTGTCTATAGTGGTGGGTTATATGATGTAGTGGTGGGTTATATGATGTAGTGGTGGGTTATATAATGTAGTGGTGGGTTATATGATGTGTCTGTAGTGATGGGTTATATGATGTGTCTGTAGTGATGGGTTATATGATGTGTCTGTAGTGGTGGGTTATATGATGTGTCTGTAGTGGTGGGTTATATGATGTAGTGGTGGGTTATATGATGTAGTGGTGGGTTATATGATGTAGAGGTGGGTTATATGATGTGTCTATAGTGGTGGGTTATATGATGTAGAGGTGGGTTATTTGATGTAGTGGTGGGTTATATGATGTAGTGGTGGGCTATATGATGTAGTGGTGGGTTATATGATGTAGTGGTGGGTTATATTATGTAGTGGTGGGTTATATGATGTAGTGGTGGGTTATATGATGTGTCTGTAGTGGTGGGTTATATGATGTGTCTGTAGTGGTAGGTTATATGATGTGGTGGTGGGTTATATGATGTGTCTATAGTGGTGGGTTATATGGTGTAGTGGTGGATTATATGATGTGTCTGTAGTGGTGGGTTATATGATGTGTCTGTAGTGGTGGGTTATATGATGTAGTGGTGGGTTATATGATGTGTCTATAGTGGTGGGTTATATGATGTAGAGGTGGGTTATATGATGTGTCTGTAGTGGTGGGTTATATGATGTAGTGGTGGGTTATATGATGTAGTGGTGGGTTATATGATGTAGTGGTGGGTTATATGATGTTGTGGTGGGTTATATGATGTAGTGGTGGGTTATATGATGTGTCTGTAGTGGTGGGTTATATGATGTGTCTGTAGTGGTGGGTTATATGATGTAGTGGTGGGTTATATGATGTAGTGGTGGGTTATATGATGTGTCTGTAGTGATGGGTTATATGATGTGGTGGTGGGCTATATGATGTGTCTGTAGTGGTGGGTTATATGATGTAGTGGTGGGTTATATGATGTAGTGGTGGGTGATATTTTGTAGTGGTGGGTTATATGATGTAGTGGTGGGTTATATGATGTAGTGGTGGGTTATATGATGTAGTGGTGGGTTATATGGTGTGTCTGTAGTGGTGGGTTATATGATGTGTCTGTAGTGGTGGGTTATATGATGTAGTGGTGGGTTATATGATGTAGTGGTGGGTTATATGATGTGTCTGTAGTGGTGGGGTATATGATGTAGTGGTGGGTTATATGATGTAGTGGTGGGTTATATGATGTGTCTGTAGTGATGGGTTATATGATGTGTCTGTAGTGATGGGTTATATGATGTGTCTGTAGTGGTGGGTTATATGATGTGTCTATAGTGGTGGGTTATATGATGTGTCTGTAGTGGTGGGTTATATGATGTAGTGGTGGGTTATATGATGTAGTGGTGGGTTATATGATGTAGAGGTGGGTTATATGATGTGTCTATAGTGGTGGGTTATATGATGTAGAGGTGGGTTATATGATGTAGTGGTGGGTTATATGATGTAGTGGTGGGTTATATGATGTAGTGGTGGGTTATATGATGTAGTGGTGGGTTATATTATGTAGTGGTGGGTTATATGATGTAGTGGTGGGTTATATGATGTGTCTGTAGTGGTGGGTTATATGATGTAGTGGTGGGTTATATGATGTAGTGGTGGGTTATATGATGTGTCTGTAGTGGTGGGTTATATGATGTAGTGGTGGGATATATGATGTAGTGGTGGGTTATATGATGTAGTGGTGGGTGATATGATGTAGTGGTGGGTGATATGATGTAGTGGTGGGTTATATGATGTAGTGGTGGGTGATATGATGTAGTGGTGGGTGATATGATGTAGTGGTGGGTTATATGATGTAGTGGTGGGTTATATGATGTGTCTGTAGTGGTGGGTTATATGATGTTGAGGTGGGTTATATGATGTAGTGGTGGGTTATATGATGTGTCTGTAGTGGTGGGTTATGTGATGTAGTGGTGGGTTATATGATGTAGTGGTGGGTTATATGATGTAGTGGTGGGTTATATGATGTAGTGGTGGGTTATATGATGTAGTGGTGGGCTATATGATGTAGTGGTGGGTTATATGATGTGTCTGTAGTGGTGGGTTATATGATGTAGTGGTGGGTTATATGATGTGTCTGTAGTGGTGGGTTATATGATGTAGTGGTGGGTTATATGATGTAGTGGTGGGTTATGTGATGTAGTGGTGGGTTATATGATGTGTCTGTAGTGGTGGGTTATATGATGTAGTGGTGGGTTATATGATGTGTCTGTAGTGGTGGGTTATATGATGTAGTGGTGGGTTATATGATGTAGTGGTGGGTTTATATGATGTGTCTGTAGTGATGGGTTATATGATGTGTCTTTGGTGATGGGTTATATGATGTGCTTTGTAGTGGTGGGTTATATGATGTGTCTGTAGTGATGGGTTATATGATGTGTCTTTGGTGATGGGTTATATGATGTGTCTGTAGTGGGGGTTATATGATGTGTCTATAGTGGTGGGTTATATGATGTGTCTGGTAGTGGTGGGTTATATGATGTAGTGGTGGGTTATATGATGTAGTGGTGGGTTATATGTGTAGAGGTGGGTTTATATGATGTGTCTATAGTGGTGGGTTATATGATGTAGAGGTGGGTTATATGATGTAGTGGTGGGTTATATGATGTAGTGGTGGGTTATATGATGTAGTGGTGGGTTATATGATGTGTCTGTAGTGGTGGGTGATATGATGTGTCTGTAGTGGTGGGTTATATGATGTGTCTGTAGTGGTGGGTTATATGATGTGTCTGTAGTGGTGGGTTATATGATGTAGTGGTGGGTTATATGATGTAGTGGTGGGTTATATGATGTAGTGGTGGGTTATATGATGTGTCTGTAGTGGTGGGTTATATGATGTGTCTGTAGTGGTAGGTTATATGATGTGGTGGTGGGTTATATGATGTGTCTATAGTGGTGGGTTATATGATGTAGTGGTGGGTTATATGGTGTAGTGGTGGATTATATGATGTGTCTGTAGTGGTGGGTTATATGATGTGTCTGTAGTGGTGGGTTATATGATGTAGTGGTGGGTTATATGATGTGTCTATAGTGGTGGGTTATATGATGTAGAGGTGGGTTATATGATGTGTCTATAGTGGTGGGTTATATGATGTAGTGGTGGGTTATATGATGTAGTGGTGGGTTATATGATGTAGTGGTGGGTTATATGATGTGTCTGTAGTGGTGGGTGATATGATGTGTCTGTAGTGGTGGGTTATATGATGTAGTGGTGGGTTATATGATGTGTCTGTAGTGGTGGGTTATATGATGTGTCTGTAGTGGTGGGTTATATGATGTAGTGGTGGGTTATATGATGTAGTGGTGGGTTATATGATGTAGTGGTGGGTTATATGATGTGTCTGTAGTGGTGGGTTATATGATGTAGTGGTGGGTTATGTGATGTAGTGGTGGGTTATATGATGTGTCTGTAGTGGTGGGTTATATGATGTGTCTGTAGTGGTGGGTTATATGATGTAGTGGTGGGTTATATGATGTAGTGGTGGGTGATATGATGTGTCTGTAGTGGTGGGTGATATGATGTGTCTGTAGTGGTGGGTTATATGATGTAGTGGTGGGTTATATGATGTGGTGGTGGGTTATATGATGTAGTGGTGGGTTATATGATGTAGTGGTGGGTTATATGATGTGTCTGTAGTGGTGGGTTATATGATGTAGTGGTGGGTTATATGATGTAGTGGTGGGTTATATGATGTGTCTGTAGTGGTGGGTTATATGATGTGTCTGTAGTGGTGGGTTATATGATGTAGTGGTGGGTTATATGATGTGTCTGTAGTGGTGGGTTATATGATGTAGTGGTGGGTTATATGATGTAGTGGTGGGTTATATGATGTAGTGGTGGGTTATATGATGTAGTGGTGGGTTATATGATGTGTCTGTAGTGATGGGTTATATGATGTGTCTGTAGTGATGGGTTATATGATGTGTCTGTAGTGGTGGGTTATATGATGTGTCTATAGTGGTGGGTTATATGATGTAGTGGTGGGTTATATGATGTAGTGGTGGGTTATATAATGTAGTGGTGGGTTATATGATGTGTCTGTAGTGATGGGTTATATGATGTGTCTGTAGTGATGGGTTATATGATGTGTCTGTAGTGGTGGGTTATATGATGTGTCTGTAGTGGTGGGTTATATGATGTAGTGGTGGGTTATATGATGTAGTGGTGGGTTATATGATGTAGAGGTGGGTTATATGATGTGTCTATAGTGGTGGGTTATATGATGTAGAGGTGGGTTATTTGATGTAGTGGTGGGTTATATGATGTAGTGGTGGGCTATATGATGTAGTGGTGGGTTATATGATGTAGTGGTGGGTTATATGATGTAGTGGTGGGTTATATGATGTGTCTGTAGTGGTGGGTTATATGATGTAGTGGTGGGTTATATGATGTGTCTGTAGTGGTGGGTTATATGATGTGTCTGTAGTGGTAGGTTATATGATGTGGTGGTGGGTTATATGATGTGTCTATAGTGGTGGGTTATATGATGTAGTGGTGGGTTATATGGTGTAGTGGTGGATTATATGATGTGTCTGTAGTGGTGGGTTATATGATGTGTCTGTAGTGGTGGGTTATATGATGTAAGTGGTGGGTTATATTGATGTGTCTATAGTGGTGGGTTATATGATGTAGAGGTGGGTTATATGATGTGTCTGTAGTGGTGGGTTATATGATGTAGTGGTGGGTTATATGATGTAGTGGTGGGTTATATGATGTAGTGGTGGGTTATATGATGTGTCTGTAGTGGTGGGTTATGTGATGTAGTGGTGGGTTATATGATGTGTCTGTAGTGGTGGGTTATATGATGTGTCTGTAGTGGTGGGTTATATGATGTGTCTGTAGTGGTGGGTTATATGATGTAGTGGTGGGTTATATGATGTAGTGGTGGGTGATATGATGTGTCTGTAGTGGTGGGTGATATATGTGTCTGTAGTGGTGGGTTATATGATGTAGTGGTGGGTTATATGATGTGTCTGTAGTGTTGGGTTATATGATGTAGTGGTGGGTTATATGATGTGGTGGTGGGTTATATGATGTAGTGGTGGGTTATATGATGTAGTGGTGGGTTATATGAATGTGTCTGTAGTGGTGGGTTATATGATGTAGTGGTGGGTTATATGATGTAGTGGGGGTTATCTGATGTAGTGGGGGTTATTGAGTGTCTGTAGTGGTGGGTTATATGATGTGTCTGTAGGGCCACTCAACTCCAGGGAGGGTATATTATGTAGTGGTGAGCAACAGCACTCACACACACAGGGCCACTCACCTCCAGGGAGGGTGTATTGTGTAGTGGTGAGCAACAGCACTCACACACACAGGGCCACTCACCTCCAGGGAGGGTATATTATGTAGTGGTGAGCAACAGCACTCACACACACAGGGCCACTCACCTCCAGGGAGGTATAATATGTAGTGGTGAGCACCAGCACTCACACACACAGGGCCACTCACCTCCAGGGATGGTGTATTATGTAGTGGTGAGGCAACAGCACTCACACACACAGGGCCACTCACCGTCCAGGGAGGGTGTTGTCACCTTGTCATTTCCAGTCTCTCTCTACCAGAGGGGAGGAAGAGAGGAAAGAGGACCACTTGAGACCACTCACAGTTCATGAGGCTGTCAGTTCTACTCAAAGCTCATTGGAGGGGACCTTGAATCCTCTCCTCTAATGATATTTGAGAGGGAGGTGAGGAAGTGGAGGAAACAAGGATGTAGGAAGGATTTGACACTAGAATGTTCTCAGATATGTCCTTTAGCCTTCTAACTAGATGATAGAGGAGACGGAAGGAACGGAAACACGACTCCAGACGGTCCAGAGGCTTCACACAAGTCACTGTCCTTTTTGTCCAGTTTACAAGGACACTCGCTTGTGGTAGAGGGAGCAGGGGGGGAGAGGTAGAGGGAGCCGGAGGGGAGAAGGAGAGAGAGCAGGAGGGGAGATGTAGAGGGAGTCGGAGGGGAGAAGGAGAGAGAGCAGGAGGGGAGAGGTAGAGAGAGCAGGAGGGGAGAGGTAGAGGGAGCCGGAGGGGAGAGGTAGAGGGAGTCAGAGGGGAGAGGTAGAGGGAGTCGGAGGGGAGAAGGAGAGAGAGCAGGAGGGGAGAGGTAGAGGGAGCCGGAGGGGAGAGGTAGAGGGAGTCAGAGGGGAGAGGTAGAGGGAGTCGGAGGGGAGAAGGAGAGAGAGCAGGAGGGGAGAGGTAGAGGGAGCAGGAGGGGGGAGGTAGAGGGAGCCGGATGGGAGAGGTAGAGGGAGCAGGAGGGGAGAGGTAGAGGGAGCAGGAGGGGAGAGGTAGAGGGAGCCGGAGGGGGAGGTAGAGGGAGCCGGAGGAGAGAGGTAGAGGGAGCCGGAGGGGAGAGGTAGAGGGAGCAGGAGGGGAGAGGTAGAGGGAGCAGGAGGGGAGAGGTAGAGGGAGCAGGAGGGGAGAGGTAGAGGGAGCCGGAGGGGAGAGGGAGAGGGAGCCGGAGGGGAGAGGGAGAGGGCCGGAGGGGAGAGGGAGAGGTAGAGGGAGCCGGAGGGGGAGAGTAGAGGGAGCCGGAGGGGAGAGGTAGAGGGAGCAGGAGGGGAGAGGTAGAGGGAGCAGGAGGGGAGAGGTAGAGGGAGCTGAGGGGAGAGGGAAGAGGTAGAGGAGCCAGAGGGAGAGGTAGAGGGAGCAGGAGGGGAGAGGTAGAGGGAGCCGGAGGGGAGAGGTAGAGGGAGCCGGAGGGGAGAGGGAGAGGGAGCCGGAGGGGAGAGGGAGAGGGAGCCGGAGGGAGAGGGAGAGGTAGAGGGAGCCGGAGGGGAGAGGTAAGAAGGGAGCCGGAGGGGAGAGGGAGAGGGAGCCGGAGGGGAGAGGTAGAGGAGCCGGAGGGAGAGGTAGAGGGAGCCGGAGGGGAGAGGGAGAGGGTAGAGGGAGCCGGAGGGGAGAGGTTAGAGGGAGCCGGAGGGGAGAGTAGAGGGAGCCGGAGGGGAGAGGGAGAGGTAGAGGGAGCTGGAGGGGAGAGGTAAGAGGGAGCCGGAGGGGAGAGGTAGAGGGAGGCGGAGGGGAGCGGTAGAGGGAGCCGGAGGGGAGAGGTTAGAGGGAGCAGGAGGGAGAGGTGAGAGGAGCAGGAGGGAAGAGGTAGAGGGAGCCGGAGGGGAGAGGTAGAGGAGCAGAGGGAGAGGTAGAGGGAGCAGGAGGGGAGAGGTAGAGGGAGCCGGAGGGAGCGGGAGAGGGAGCCGGAGGGGAGAGGGAG